>NC_056735.1:1579811871-1579869371 GCF_019279795.1 Protopterus annectens
ATTCACTTAGGATAGGTTGAGATGTGCTGGCAGAAGGGAGGAATATTCCTCCCTTCTGTGGCGGAAGACAGGAAAGGTAAGGGAGGCCAAGTTAAGTGGGGGGGTCACAGGATTCTTCATTGGGAACTTCCACAGGCCAGACAGCCCCAAAAATTGTTGCCAGGGGACTTACCAGCCCGGCAATGGCTCCTTGGCAAATTGTAAGGCGGCCCAGAGGAATTGTGATGAATTGTGAAATGAAAAAGCTGTTATGATGTGGGTATGTTGAATCAGAAGGGCCGGATATCGATGTGCTCTCCTGTAGGATTAGGGGAATGCTATGAAAGAAATAAAATGGCCTCCCTGATATTCCTGCCTTGCGCACATCTTATAATAATTGGTTTCTATTTGGGAAAAGGCACGATGTAAACACACTAAACTGAATAAACGAAAACCATTAAATACTACCCATAAAGCAGAACTTTAAAAAGGCACAAGCTATAATAAAAATAAAGTTCTGCTTTATGGGTAGTATTTAATTCTTAAGCTTACGTTTGGTTTTTTAACTGATTTATCTTTAAAGAATGTCTGATTTTTGTTAATTACTTGATTGTTTAATTTATGCATTAAAGCTTGCTATTTATTGAAGCTTGCAAGCATATGCTTTTGTCTGAGGAAGGGAAGTCATTGAATTTCCCGAAAGCGCTCACGTAATAAAGTGTCTGTTTGTTCTGCCTGAAGCAACTAGTCCTGGTTTTCGTTTATTCAGTTTAGTGTGTTTACATCGTGCCTTTGTCTGTTTGTGGAGTTGTTATGGCCAACCAGGATGAGGTTGTTTCTCAGGGCTCACTATTTTCTACAATTGAAGCAGCTGACAATATTCCTGATGAGGCGAATGCCAATGGAGACCTGACTACATTGCTACAAGTCCTTATGGGATGAGTTGATACTCTGACTCAGAAAGTGGAAAACCTGGCAGGTTCTGCCAGATTTGGAACCAACAGTAACGCTGCTCCTGTTCAGAATGGAGCTTTAGCAACAACTAATGTTGCTTTACTTTTTAATGCTAATGACAGACTTCCCAGGGATAACTTGGAACCTCATTCTGACTTGCGAGGTCGCAGTCAAAGCGATACACGCCCAGGACCTAGGCAAACACTGAGAGCTGCTGGTGGGCAAAACAGCAGTTCTAGCGAAGTAGGCTTGTTGCCTAGAGTGCTGGATGACAGTGCTGTAGGGCTTCCAATGGAAGGCACTGGTGGTTTTCTTCCTAATTTGGGAAGGTTTTTAAATAATTTTGACTTTTTTGGTGATAACAATGGAGCAGGAACACAGTCCCCCCAAAGAAACCAGGACACTTCCCTTGACAGGTACTATTAACTCTTTTGATTATCTATTGTTTCGCTGTAGGAAACTACAGCTTGAGATTTCGTATCTTGAGGAGTGTTTGAATAAACAGATTGTGCCTAAGGGCCTGAGACAATGGAGATACCCTGTTGGGCTTGTCAATCAGTCCGACTTTCACATTGAATTGATTAATTTATTTAATGCACAGGCCTTTGAGTTTATGAGACTGTTAATTAAGGAATATAAAACTCAAGTGACCAACTACACTAAAGAATTGGAGGTTATGGAACATGCCATCCTTAGTAATTGTGATTTCCCCCGATATAAATTTGAATATCTTAGAATTTTTAACAGCATTGATGCTACCATTTGCAAATTAGCAGCGGGGAAGAAAAAGAAAATTACTAGGGACGTTCAGCAGTTTAACTCCAAAACTGCCTACCCCCCTCCCCCATTTGTGAACCCTGGTAACCAAAACACAACATTTCATAATATTGATGAGGTTTCTGATGGGGGAGAATCTGGAAGAGAAAACACCAACTTCCAGGTTCAGGATCAAGGGCTAAGGCGGAGTGAAAGAATAAGGAGTAACTTTAATAACCAACAGCTGAACAATGGTGTGGGTGGTCATAACAATGGCCTTAATGCCACTCGTTGTCACAATAATGCCTCTAACTCTCTTTCTGATCAGCAAGAGGGGTATGCTACCCCTGGTATGGTCCAACAGGGTTTTCGGGGTCAGGAGACCCATCAGGCCAATCAACCGAGAAACACGAACCAGCAGGGGCGATCTCGGAAACGGAAGAATCAGAGGAGGAGGTAGTTCAACAGAATCACCTGAACCCAACTGTTCAGGTTAATGATACTGGTGACTTCTTTTTGTACAACTACACTGACTTTTTGTTTCCGAAGGAGATGATTGAGTTTTTTTCTTTGGGGCTAACTTTTGTGTCAGACTCTGGCCTAAACTTGGCCAACACAATTATAGACCTTAAATTGTTTGTTCGGTTCAGGAGGTTTTACGGGTTTCTAGTGTTTATAACCCACCCTTGCACCCGGTCCTTTCAGCATATGAAAAAATTTGTGAATTGGATTTCCGTACCTTCTGTCAAGGAGGGTCTAGAACGAAGAAAGGAGGGTTTAATATAAAAGACAATGAACAGGACTTTATCAGGCTTCTAAAGGACTGTAAAATAAGAATGATGAAGCCGGATGAAGGGGGTGGGTTAGTTTGTATGGATCATGACACCTATGTTGCATCTATGTTATTACATTTAGAAAATCCAGCCTATCAAAAGATTAGCCGTAATGAACTGAATACTGCTTATGCTAAAATTAAACAGGTCTTGGATGACTTGTTTATAGAAGCTGCTATTGATGTTGATTTATTTGCATTTCTTTCCATGCCAGCCCCTAGAATAGCTTCTTTTTTCGGCATTCCTAAGATCCATAAACGCCTTTCCGATCCCCCTTTTAGACCAATTGTGGATGGGCGAGGGTCTATCACGTATGGATGTGCCAAGTACATTGATAGCATCTTAAAGCCCCTTATTGAAAAAGAAAGTCAAATCTGTAAAGACTCTTGGGGTTTCCTAAGGGCTTTCAGTAGTTTCCTGTTTAGAGATGATTACATCTTTTTGACTGTCGATGTGAGGGATCTCTATACAGTGATCCCTCACGACTTAGGCTTAGAGTGGGTTAGGGACTTCCTGTATGTCAGAAATATTAACAACAATACCATCTATGTTGTTGAAACACTACTTGAACTAGTTCTTACTAATAACTTTATGTTTTTTGAGGGAGATCTTTTTGTCCAGAAGTCAGGGGTAGCAATGGGCTCCCCCTGTGGTGACAGTTTTGCCAACTGTATTATGGCTCAATGGGAGACCACAAAGTTATATGAAGATCCGCTTTTTAAGCAAAATGTTGCCTGGTACACTAGGTATCAGGACGACATGTTTTTCCTGTGGAAAGGACCACAGGATGCTATTGCTGACTTCATTGCATCTATTTCTAGTTTAACTGACTTTTTGAAGTTCACTTATAGTATTGGGTTGGATTCCATCAGCTTTCTTGACATATGTATCCAAAAAGATTATGTCAACAAAAAGTTTAAAAGTTCCATCTTCAGGAAACCCACCTACTCTAATGCCTTTCTCCATTTTTCAAGTTGTCACCCCTACCACCAAAAGAGAGGGGTCGGTAAAGGGCAGCTTGTTAGAGCTGCTAGGATGGTTTCTGAGGAAGCCGACTTTTTGGAGGAATGTAAATTGTTGGAAAGAATGTTTATAAAGAGAGGATATCCCTTGCCACTTGTGCAATCTTTAGAGATGGAGGTTATTAATAAACGGCAAAATGGATTTTATAAACCACTATTGCTAGTTTTTGGGTTAGAAGGGTCTGAAATGGAAGAACTAGTTACCCCATTGGAAGACCTAAGAAACAATAATAGAAATAAAAATGTAATTAGGTTCTTTTGCACTTACAACCTTGACCATTCCTTTATTAGGGCTACCTTGGCAAAAAATTGGGCTCTACTAATGGAAGACCCACTTTTAGCCAAGGTTTTAGGTGATCAACCCACTATCACTTTTAGAAGAGGGTTGAATTTGAAATCTTTACTTCAATACACCAATAAAAGTAAGTGTTTTAGGCCCAAAGGAATGGTAAGATGCGGGTGTTGTCACCAATGTAAACACCTGAACCTAGCCTCTCAGATCAACATTAGGGGGGTTCAGTTTAAAATTCAAGGTCACTTTTCCTGTGACTCAATGGGAGTAGTTTATTGTGCTCTATGTCAGGATTGCAACGCCTTTTACATTGGTAAAACTGAGCGAAAGCTTAAGCAACGCATATATGAGCACTATTATGCAATCACTAAATGTGACCTTACGAATGCCCTAGCTAGGCACATCAATGATCACCCTGGCCATTTCTTTAAGTTTTCAGTTCTCACCCAAATTAATAAGGATGATAGAGGTGGGCCCTGGCAGATTAATCTTGAAATCGAAGAATTAAGATGGCAGGTTTTGACTGCATCTTATTTAATGCCTGGTCTCAATGAGACCGTGTCCATTAAATGCTGTCTCAAAAGATTAGCCTTGAAAAGGTAGATTAAAAACATGCCTTTGGTGGCTCTGTTTATATTTTGTTTGTTTTTTATTTAGTCTTTTTTTGCCCACCTTTTCTAAAAAGGTTTAGATTAAATTAAATTTTATCTTTTCTATGTTGATTTATTTGTTTTCTGCCATGTAGCAATTTTGTAAGTGTTGGTGTCCTTGGCACTTTTTAATTTATTTTTATTATAGCTTGTGCCTTTTTAAAGTTCTGCTTTATGGGTAGTATTTAATTCTTAAGCTTACGTTTGTTTTTTTAACTGATTTATTTTTAAAAAATGTCTGATTTTTGTTAATTACTTGATTGTTTAATTTATGCATTAAGGCTTGCTATTTATTGAAGCTTGCAAGCATATGCTTTTGTCTGAGGAAGGGAAGTCATTGAATTTCCCGAAAGCGTTCACGTAATAAAGTGTCTGTTTGTTCTGCCTGAAGCAACTAGTCCTGGTTTTCGTTTATTCAGTTTAGTCTATTTGGGAAAAGACATTGACAGTAAATAGCAATAAACACATGGCTGAGGCCATTTAATCCATCTGAGGTCTCTGTGTTTTTTATTGAATATGCAGCTTGTGGCAACCCTGACTTGTAAAGCATGCAACTTTGATACATTTATTGTCAATGGTGCCAGGGAATGATAATGTTCTGAGCTGGTTTTTGGATATGGCTCAAAGGTTGATATGGATCATTAAATGAATTATGAACACTAGTTGATATTGATCTTTAAATGCATTATGAACACTATGTTAAATATTTTATGTAAAACAACATCTAAAAGATCATTCTGTTGGCATCAATGGCAAGGTAAGATATTAGTTCACTAAACTTTATTAAAAGCAGGTAGAGCTGTACCAGTCTCAGACAAAAATGCTATAAAGGCATAGATGTGAGTAAAAGAAGGAATATGGAGAAAGCATCTAATAAAGACATTTTTTCACTGAGTTGGTTAAATATGGTAGCAAAAAGTATGGGGGTAAAGGGAATCAGAAGATATATTTTGTAACTATTTTCAACACACTTAGTGAACAAATTATGCAAACTTTGTATTATTATTGGCCAATGTTATTCAAAGATTCTAAGATGGAAAGACTTCTGCAGGATAAACCATTAATTTCTTACAGAAAAGGTCGCAGCATATTAGACATGATAGTTCATAGCAAATTTCAAATGCCTGAAATACAGACCATCTACAGGTATCCTATGGGGCAGGTACTTTCAAGTGTGGGAAGTGCTCTATTTGTTCCTATATAGTAAGACATTTTAACATCATTAATGGTGTGCAATATAGACCAAATAATTGTTATACATGTAATACAAAATTTATTATATATGTTTTGAGTTGCCCATGTGAAAAAATCTCCATAGGGGAGAGTGAATGTATGTTTAAAATACACTTTCAGAAACACATTAGGGACATATAAAGAAGTAGTTGTGATAATCCCCTAGTGGTACATTTTAGAGAACATAATTCTAGTGATTTTAAGTTGCTTAAAGGTTGCATTTTTAGAACAAGTGGGGGTAAATTTAGGTAAATTTCAGTGATAAAAGAAAAATTATGGTATAAAGAAACACTTTTTATCTTAAAATTTGACACCCTGATTCCAAGGGGACTTAAGACTGAACTTAATTGGAAATATCTAATACAGTAATTATTTAACGGGTCAATGAATGTTTTTGCGCTAATTGCTTAATTAAGAAATCACTATATATTGGAAGATGTGTTGCTGGGTTTTGTACTCCTTGAAATCTATTTGGCCAAAGCACTAGAGAGAAAATGAATAAACATTTTCTTGTGTGAAGACTGCAGGCTATTTTCTTGGTGGCTGCAGTGTGCTGTTTGTTCGAATTTCCATAATATATTTTTTTTTAATTCAAGTTGCTACTTCTGCCAAACCTCAGCCAAGAAGAAGGGTGTTTAGACTGAGTTTAACCTATAATGAACTGCATGAGACAGAAATTGTACAGCGATATCAGGTGGACAGAGAAACAGTAAAGAAAATATACAACCTCTGCCGCACTCACTTGAGGCACCAGGGAAAGCATAGAAAACCCATCCCATTTGAAACAGAAGTATGTGTAACTTTATATATGCTAGCCACAGGTATTTTCCAGAGACTCACAGGGGGTATATTAGACATGTCACAAGCCTCAGCTTACAGAATACTGCATCACTTTCTAAATGCTATGCTACAACATGCAAGGGACCATACCTGTTGTCCATGCACCCCAGAGGAGAGAGCAAGAACAATGCAGGAATGTTATGCAGTAGCACACTTCCCTGTAGTTTTGGTGGCCAAAAATTGCACACAAATAGAAATAAAAGCTCACCCAGTGAACAGGGAAGGAGGTATATTATCAGGAAAGGATGCCACTCTATAAACTATCAAGTTGTCTGTAATGCCCAAGGA
Source organism: Protopterus annectens (assembly GCF_019279795.1). Classification (NCBI taxonomy): domain Eukaryota; kingdom Metazoa; phylum Chordata; order Ceratodontiformes; family Protopteridae; genus Protopterus; species Protopterus annectens. Next base: position 1,579,818,719 of record NC_056735.1, read on the forward strand.
TCATCTATAATGTCTGTGAGCTGACACAAGGTTTGCTAGGAGTGACATTCCACAAGGTTATCTAGTGGGGAATGCAAGTTATGCACAGGAACCCTGGCTCATGACACCCATCAGAAACCCATGGAACCCCACCGAATAAAGATTCAATGATGCCCACACTCAAACAAGGAGTATCATAAAACGTGGATTCACCTTGCTCGAATAACAATTATGGTGTCTAAACTTCTCAAGAGGTGTCCAGCAGTATAACCCAGCAAACAATGTCAAAATACTTGCTGTTTTTCTCATATTGCACAATATCACTGTCAGGAAACAGCTTGAACAAGGAAAACTAGACAAAGGACCGCAGTTGTCAGTGTTACAGGCAGGGTCAGCAACTCTAGCAGATACAGATGTGGAGTCTGAGTGAGAACCACTGACCATGGATGCTGCCAGCAGATGTAGGCATGCACAATATGTCATGGCTCTAGATAAGAGGTAAAGGTTCGCAGACACACTGACTACCAAAATGAAAAATGAAGAGCCTAAACAGATACAGACATTAAAACTGATGTTCTCAAAATTGCACAACCTTTAGTTAGCCATGTAAAGATTGTTTTCTCTTGCATCAGACAGAGACAACCCCCAAGAACACAACTTTTTAGCTGCAGTATTAAAAAGATAGGTCTGGAAGTTGTACATAGAAAACAAAAGAGTTCCAGTAAACTCTCAGTTAACCAGCTTTCATGGGGATTGGTAGATGCTGGATAACTGTAGTTTCTGATTGCGTGAGAGTTACTATTAAAAATAGGCCTGACTAATACTGTACCCTATACTACTTGTCTTGTTTGCCTTGTTCTCGGGTTGGGGAGAGAGAGAATTTATTCCTATCTTCCTTTCTAAAACTCTAAAAATGTAAGGTATGTTTCTGTGGGGGGGAAACAGGAAGTGCAACACATGAAAATTGTACTGTATTTCTTCAGTATTTTTTGCTGGTTGCTTGGGAGTGCCAGTTGCTTGAGTTCCAGTTAACTGAGAGTTTACCATGTATAACTGATTATTGTAAGATGCAAATTATCATATATCTCTATGGTGATAACATGTCCCAGGTGTACAGAAATGTCTGTAATAGCTTGTGACTGATGTTTGCAAAAACAGCTATGCATTTTACCCACATACTTTGTGTCAAGAAATTCAGTTGGTCATTGTATATAAAACCAGTAAGAGGGTCAATGTTACCATCAATTGAACAAGTATAATAGTCAGCAATACTTCAGCATCTGTTTTTATTGCATTACTAAAAATACTAACAGAAATACAGTAAGGGTCAGCAATTACAGAAATAATAAACACAACTATTTATGAGTGGTCAGTAAAAGCATTTATTCTTGAATAAATTTACATTAAAAGAAACTTGTGAGTAAGCAAGCATTAGCTATCAACTCTCTGCATCAGGCATATATGCAACCCAAAGTCACAAAGAAATGTGCAAAGGGCAGGGCAAAGTCATCATCGCTTGCACGGGGTTGAAAGGGCAGGAAGACAGGTCTGACACCAAAGAAGTATGTGCAAGTAAAGCAATGGTTTATTCTTTAAGTATCCAATTTGAATACCAGTAGCAAGATATGTATAGCAGTCAACAGTACTGCTTAGATAGGGTTTGTGTGTGTGTGTGCGTGTGTGTGTGTGTGTGTGTGTGTGTGTGTGTGTGTGTGTGTGTGTGTGTGTGTGTCTGTGTTGGTATGAGCAAGCATTTGTTGAATGTGTGTGCGTGTCTGCAAGAACATACTCAAGCACTATGCTAGCACTATGTCCTGGCATTTTGGACAGGTGTGAGACAGTCAGTTCAGCATCATCACCACCTACTATAGGCACCAGCTCTACCAGGAGTTGTACTGTTACTTCGGTGGTCATGGCTAGAATTTGGGGTACTATCTGAATATGAGTGATGTCTGCCAGATACGTTCTCATCATCATTATGTCTTGAACTATGACTACATGGCCTACCACATTTGGATGTTGACACCACAATCACTGGCAGAAAAGTGGAAGTAGTGCCACTATGGGAGCATGATCTTGCATGGCCATGTCAGCAAACACTGGATGATGTCGCAGCACTACGGCCATGTGAATGCCAACCCTCCCCTTGCAGATGTTCCATTACAGATACTACCCAATCCAGTGTGCAATTCATCCTGCCCAATGGGGTCACCCACATAGTTCAGGCAGTTCCACATGCATGTCAGGTTGCACAGTGTTTATTCCTAACACTATATCTTCTGAAGCCACTGTGGAACATGTACGTGTTTCTGTGATGGCCCTGCAGATATGACATGTGGCACATACTGACAAACCAACACTAGAAGATGGGTGGACAGCAGGTCTTCTCTGAGCACCTGTACCAACTGTCCTTTGTGGCACCTTGACGTCATGATGGCTATGGGAAGAATCAGCCAGTTCTGCAACAGGAGTAACCACATGGCCGAGATTAACTGTGCCACCCTCAACATGTTCTATGTTTGAGGTCTCTGTGTTATGGGGATATGTAGGCATATTGACTCTATCTGAAACAGGGCTAGTCACAACCTCAATGTCAGACTGACCCAGTGCACCCACCCCCAGACAGTGACTCTTTATCACTGCCATTACCATCAGAGGCTACCGATACTGTGACATCAGGTTGTAGACTTTCCACAGTACCACTGGCAGGATCACATATGATAAAAAGTAAGCAACACAAAAACAAAGAGAAATAGAATAAATATTGATCAAACCTATGTTATGTGAAATTTATATCAAAAATTAAAATATGCTAAGGGAATGAAAACAAATACAGTTCAGTTGCACATGCATCTTTTGTACGTTAGTAAGAATACAGTAGGTGTGTTTACCATGTGCAGGTGGACATGCAAAAAGAGAAATGTGCTTTGAGATAAAAAATGGAGATGAAACATGAATTATAAGCACCACAAACTAAATGACAAAAGCGGTGGAGAACAATTGCCTTTACAACAGAAGAATAAGTCACATCCCATGGAAAACTTTACTGTCCAGTTGACACTTCCCCCTCACGTTCTTTTCTATATAACCCTTCTCTTTAGCTGTATTAATATATATATATGTATACAAAATACAGATGGTTAAAGTGTTTACCTCCCTAACACAAGGTGCAGGGCTTGATTCTCAACTTTGAGGGAAATTGGCTAGGCTTAAAAATAGTTCACAAGGACAGCTAGTGTAGTATTTAATTATGAACCTGAGTAGAAGCTACTTGTTACTTCATTGTTAAAAATGATTTATTCAGAAGTCGAGGTCAGTAACCTCTGCAGATTAGCATATATCCTCTACAGATATAAAAGCATAAACACACTCAGAGATAACAATAGATTTGAACAAGGCTTGCATTTAATTAATGCAACTATTGTACAATAGCTCTATATATATATATATATATATATATATATATATATATATATATATATATATACACACACACATATATATATATATATATATATATATATATATATATATATATATATATATATACATATACATATATATATATATATATATATATATATATATATATATCTGGAGAGAGAGAGAGATAGTGAGAGAGAGAGAGATGAGATGCTATACATTTCATAACAGCTTAATCGCTGTCTATACAAAGTCAGTAAATCATTTTTATATTTTTCAATGTCCTCACATTCTGAGAATGCATGGATATAACTCTTTAAGTCACTAACCTCCAAAACCATAAACTATTTGTATTCACTACCTTCTATGATTACTCAATGTGTGTGAATCAGTCCTGTTTTTATTTATTTATTTATTGACCCAGGTTGTGTCTGCAAATGGTCTATTGTGGTTAATGTACTACCCTGGTAAACAAACAAAGAAACAAATACATAAACATTCTTTTTCTATTTTTCTCTGAGTAGCATGTAATTACACCAACGGGTGTCTGGTTGGCTGTATTTCTGTAATAACTCTTCCATTGTTATAAATTTCTCCCCATCATCCTTTTCTTTGTATAGCAAATCTTCCTCTTGAGCTACCCTACTTCTCCTCCAGATTTCTTAAATTTTCTTTCCCACCGTTGTCCCCACACTTCTGTTCCCCATAGTTTTTTTTTATGGTTGCATTCAGCCCGCTTCATGCGTTTCAGTCCTGTCCTTTAGTAGACATCTGCACACCTCCTTTTCCCGTACTCTCTTTTGCATAACCTTATTCTCTAATGTTTTTGTCTGGTAAATGATGTTACATGTCTGTGTACACATAGGAATATATGAGAGTACCCAAACCCCTTCTCCTATTAATTCCCATTCTTGATTTGCTCACTCTTGCTCTCTTCCTTTTAGTGACCCAGACCTCTATGTCTTTTTGCTTTTGTAGTAGCCTTTTGTTCCCAGGTTCTATTTGCATGCTGTGTTATTGTAGCCTTTTGTTCCTAGGTTCTATTTGTATGTTCTATTGTTGTAGCCTTTTGTTCCTAGGTTCATTATCTGTATGTTGTGTTGTTGTAGCCTTTTGTTCCTAGGTTCTATTTGTATGTTGTGTTGTTGTAGCCTTTTGTTCCTAGGTTCTATTTGTATTTTGCGTTGTTGCAGCCTTTTGTTCCTGGGTTCTGTTTGAATGTTGTGTTGTTGTAACCTTTTGTTCCTAGGTACTGTTTGTATGTTGTGTTGTTGTAGCCTTTTGTTCCTAGGTTCTATTTGTATGTTGTGTTGTTGCAGTTTTTTGTTCCTGGGTTCTGTTTGTATGCTGTGCTTTTGTAGCCTTTTGTTCCTAGGTTCTGTTTGTATGCTGTGCTGTTGTAGCCTTTTGTACCTAGGTTCTATTTGAATGTTGTGTTGTTGTAGCCTTTTGTTCCTAGGTTCTATTTGTATGTTGTGTTGTTGTAGCCTTTTGTTCCTAGGTTCTGTTTGTATGTTGTGCTGTTGTAGCCTTTTGTTCTAGGTTCTTTTTGTATGCTGTGCTGTTGCAGCCTTTTCTTCCTAGGTTCTGTTTGAATGTTGAGTTGTTATAGCCTTTTGTTCCTAGGTTCTATTTGAATGTTCTTTTGTTGTAGCCTTTGTTCCTAGGTTCTATTTATATGTTGTGTTGTTGTAGCCTTTTGTTCCTGGGTTCTGTCTGTATGCTGTGCTTTGGCAGCCTTTTGTTCCTAGGTTCTATTTGTATGCTGTGCTGTTATAGCCTTTTGTTCCCATGTTCTATTTGAATGTTGTGTTGTTGTAACCTTTTGTTCCTAGGTTCTATTTATATGTTGTGTTGTTGTAGCCTTTTGTTCCTGGGTTTGTTTGTATGTTGTGAAATAGGTGCAGGACTATTATAGTGTTATCATCCTTCCTGAATTAATTTTACCAAACAATTTATAATTCTTCTGTCCCCCTCTCTAGAGTATCCCTTAACTTTTTTTAGCTTTCTCTGCATTTCTTTCCATTGTCTCACTCGTGTTCCCAACATAGAGGCCTAGGTACTTGCTGATCTCTGCCTCCTTTATATTTCATACTCTCCCTTTCCTATCCCTAATTTTACTATCACTATTTTGTTTGCTGTTGCACCTGAGTCCTGTCATTTTCCTAAACGTCTTGAATGTAAGTCTTATAGCTTTTATTGCTGTAGCCACATTCTCTCACATTAATATGCAGTCATCTGCATATAACACAAACTGAGATTTTTGTCATCACCTTTTCTTCAGACATTGTTAAATTATGACTGAATTCCAGAGTCAGCTCCTCAATCACAAGTATGAGCAAGCCTGCCAGTAATAGACACTGAAGTCTGGCTTCCCTATCTTTGTCTACTCAAATACTCATCAATTTATGAGAATGTCAGTTTCTGGGTCTTTGTATACGGCCTGTATCCAATGTATGAACTATGCCCCTACCTGCCTTTGCTGCAGTAGTATGAAGGAATTCATACCTCAGAATATCAAAGGTCTATAGCAAGTGGAAGAGCACAACCCCTCTTTCACTTCCTGCTTCTGTTCCTCCCTGTGCATAAACTCTGGCAGTTCTCACCATTGTTTTTGCCTGCCTTCTTTCCCTTCACAAAGTTGTTTTGCCCCACTTGCTTGCACCATTTTGGCAATACTTCACCAAATCTTCTCACCAATACCTTTGTCGAAATCATATTGTCTACATTAATCAAAGAGATAGGCCTACAATTTCCCACTTACTCCCTTTCTCGCTTGCCTTTAGGTAACTTGGTAATCCTGGTCCTCTTCATATTTTTAGGCATTTTGCTTGAGTCTTGCATTCTCTTGCATTCCACCTCTAAGACCATTTCCTCCCCTCCTCATTTACAGATTTCTACAGAGAATTCTGCCCTTCTAGCTTTCATCTCTTTCATCTTGTATATTGCTTTCCTTATCTCATCCTTTGTCACCTTTACACTCAGCCTGTCTCTTTTTTCTTCCTCTTGTATATATCCCTCTGTATTATTTCCCTTGTTCCATTCTGAAACTTCTGACTCTTTCTGTTGCTTGTAAACTTCTCTGTAGTATTCCCTGAATCTTTTCTTGATTAGCTCATCCTCCTCTAAGATTACCCCATCTCCTTCATTTATCCTGTGTATCTTTCCCTCTGGCCATTTTTTCCTGTATTTCTTGGCTAGCTGTTTTACTTTCACCCTCCTCACTATCCACCAGAGGTCTTTCTAGTACCACTCATGAATTTTTACTTTGTAATAATTTTAATGTAATTTTAATCTATAATTCCATTATTATAGATTTTTCTCCAATCTGTTGTGCTTCTCTTCTACTTTCATTTATTCGGCCTTCCATTTGTACCACCTTTGTCTCTCTCCTGCTCCTCAAACTCCCTTGTTCCTTACCTTCTGCTCTTATCAGTTTCCCTAGACAGTGGCCTTGATTCCATGATTCCATCTCACCAGTGCTCTTCCAGTTTTTTTCTCTGTCTTTCATATTGCCCTTTATTGAATCCTTTACTAATATGTGCATAGTTTCCTTGTCATCTGTTTCCTTCCATTTGTAGCTCAACAGCATCCTCTCTTTTCTCATTGCTTTCTCTCCCTGTACAATTACCTTACATCTTACTGTTACACAATTTGATTATGTTTCTTTCTTGTATTTGGATCTTTTCTATTATTTTCATTAGTTTTTTCTTTTCTAAGAACCTGCCTAACCGACTTGCCTGCAGATTTTTTTTTCTTGTGAATGTGTATCCCCTCTTGGTGGGAAAACTTTCCTCCATATATCCAGCCACCTTCCCGCTTTCATTCCTTGGGCTAATTTTTGTTTCATCTTTTGATCTATTCCCTCCTTCTATTCAAACTATCTTTTTCTGTTTCTTTGGTAACATTGTAATCACCCATCATCTCTATTCCATCTCTTCTTGTCTAGACACAGTTATCAAAAATGTTATGGTAGAATATTTCTTCATTCCCTTCTTGAAGCATATGTTTCCTGTTGTCCAGGGTGCTTCTTTTACCCTTACCTGTCAGATAATGCATCTGCCAATACTGCCATGCATTGCTTTCTCCATGGTTGTCTGAAGTCCTCTATGAAATACAGTTGCTACTCTGCTCTTTCTTCCCTAATCATTGTTCTCCATTTCCCTGTTTGGTAGACATAATACAGTATTTCCCTCCCCTCTCTCTTTAACTTCTCCTATAGTATCCTTTTTCTGATAGGATTTGATGAACATCCATTGTTCCCCATAATTATGCTTATTTTTCCTTTTAGTTTTTACCAACTTCTCCCTACCTTTCTGGTTGTTACAGTCCTGCATAACTCTTTTTCTGGGCCTACCTCCAACCTCAAGATTTTGTTATTTGGCAGCTGTATCTGCTGAAACCCCTTCTCCTCATCTCTGGCCTCTGGATCCCTGCTTCTTGTCTCTTGCATGTTTATGGGTAATCCATGTACATGGGCATTTCAAGACTTTATTTTACTACTTTCCAGTGTCATACACAATAATAAATTGCATGCAGCTCATTGGCCTCCCCTTCATATTGCTTTTCCATTGCAGTGTTACAGCTCTTTACTATGCTTTTTATCTATTATTTCTTTTTTCACATTTTTTTTCCTGTGGGCTGCTCTTTACTTTACTTTCCACCCATACATTCTTTTTCTTACCCCTCACTTGTTGCATCAGCAATTACTATGTATTTCCTTTTAGATTTACATGCTAAACACTCCCATTCCTATTGCTTTTTTCATTGCAGTGTTATAGTTCTTTATTATACCATGACGCCCCCCCAAAACGTGCACGCTGATTGGCCAGCGTGCACATTGTAAATCGAGTTATACTAATGGAAAAAGGTCAGGTCGCCCGGACTTTTTTCCATTAGTATAACTCTACTTTTAAAACACTGTCTCGCTATGTTAAATGGGTTTAACATAGCGAGACAGCTTTAAAATAAGCAACGGAGATCTCCATTGCTTATTTTAAAGCTGTCTCGCTATGCTAAACCCATTTAACATAGCGAGACAGGTTTTAAAAAAAAAGCAACGGAGAAAGCAAGATCTCCGTTGCTTTTTTTACTGTTTCGCTATGTTAAATGGGTTTAACATAGCGAGACAGTTTTAAAATAAGCAACGGACATCTCCGTTGCTTATTTTAAAACTGTCTCACTATGTTAAACCCATTTAACATAGCGAAAACAGTAAAAAAAAAAGCAACGGAGATCTTGCTTTCTCCAGCTTTTGCTCAACTCTGATGTACTGCGCAGACGCGCAGTACATCAGAACTGCCGCAGATGCCAGACATCTGCGGAAGGGCAGTAAACAGGCATTATACTATGCCATTATTTAAGAAAAGTAATAGTTTCTTTTCTTAAATAATGTCATGGTATAATAGCAATAACCCACTTCTGGGTGTGGGTAATGCTGTATTTACCCATGGTTGGCTTTGTTTGGTCCCTCGGGCTTCGCCCTCGGGACCAAACCATGCCAACCATGGGTAAATCCAGCATTACCCACACCCAGGCATGGACTATTGCTATACTATGCTATTTATCTCTTGTTATTCCTTTTTTTCACGTTTTTCCTGTGGGCTGCTCTTTTGTTTACATTTCATTGTTTTTCTTACCACTCACTTGCTCATCAGCAATTACTATGTATTTCTTTTTAGATGTATATACTAAACTTATGTTCACTGCCATTTGAGTAGTTAAATAGTTAAAAGAAATCTATTCCTTACCTTTGAAACTTGTCCCAGTGTCCCTCTTAACATTACTATTGTCCTAGGAACTGATCCATTTCATCCCATTGTTTTAAAGTTTTGGTATTAATTTCCATAGGGTGTGTTTTGCAAGATAAGAGTCTGTTCCATTTATTACATCCTTCCTGCCCTGCCCACAGTCACCTGTTTTAAAGTGTCCATTTCTTCCACTTGTTTATTGCTTTGCTTTTCTCCTTTTGTGGTCTCTGCCATTCGCTATGTATTATTGTTTTCCACCACTTTGACTCAGCCGTTCATCATAAATGTTTCATCCAGTTTGTTTAGTCCTTCATTTGTCCATTGGTTCACATCAGAGTCAACAGAAACATCTGACACACCATCCTCCCATTTTCATCTTCTTCTTCAAACTCACCCTTGTCTGTCTGCTTCTGTTTCTTTATCTGTTTTTGTGCCTAAATTGCCCTTGGGAGAGGCTTTTTATTCTTCTGTACCTCTGAATTAATTCTTTCACGTTTTGCCGCCACCATTTTGTCTCATTTCTCATTTTCTTGTAGTTGTCTTTGTGATTTTTTTATTTCCTTCTCATTTATTTTACTTTGATACAGTCCCTCTCTACTTCCTGGTCTCATGTTGTTCACTTTGGGGGGTTTTGCATCTGACATTGCATGTCCTATCAGTGTGTCTGCATCACGTCAACCACATATAAGGCTGTTTCTTCAGTCCTTATCTAACAATTCACCTTGTTTCTGACAGTGGTATCTAGCTTTCTGTGATATCTTTGCTTAAACTTTTGAAAATCATCTGTATTGTGTAGCTTGAACAATCCCCCTTCTTGCTCATCTTCCAGAATTGCAGGGTATTTCAACCATGCAACTTTTCAGCTACTTTTTAATTAATTTAATACCACCAGATTTCCATCTCCTCTGGAGTGTTTCTTAATAATCCTTGACCAGCTTTATGAAACCCCCTGCAAATTAGATAATTTTAGGTCTTTCTGCCAGCCTTATTATTTCATTTTTAAAGCAAAGGAATAGAAACATTCCAACGCATACCTAGGTCTGCATTTTGCTGCTGCTTGCTACCACATCATTCTGTGCATCCTCTCTCCTTACATCACAAATCTCTCCTTTAATAGCTGCATTATAAAAATAACTATAACCTGCAGTCTCTTTCTCTTATATTCACTTATTGTGATGTTACTCTTTCTTGACAGATTTTCAAGATCTTACATCTCCTGTTCTTTTTATTATGTCTTTTAGATCTTGTATTCTTTGGATCTGTTCCTGCATAGCAGCTTTAACTTCTGCTTTATCTTCCTCAAGATAATGTACCTTTCTTTGTAGCCTTTCCATTTGTGCTTGTCGTTATTCCATTTTTTTTATTTCAAGGACCTCACATGCTGTCCTACAGAAATTACCTTTTCAAACAAAATACATAACTGTTCCTCTTCATTTGCAGATTTAAAAACAACCAACTGTTTCTTTGTTTGTCCCTGCTCACTCATCTTTCTTACATTTTCTCCTCCCTTGGAACAATATTGTTTATTCTAATGTCTGCAGGTCATAACAAGAGCTTTTGTTTTTGGCAACCATAATGACTGGGCTCTCTAGTGCCCTCTTCTGAGGTAAGATGTTAAATTATAAGTTAGAATTGTTTCTTAATAATTTTAATATCGAACTTTATCCCCAGGATTCAATAAAGTACGTGCAGGCTCTGTGTAGAGCCTACACAGTATCCATGTACCACAGTTCTCCCTCTGCAGCTCACCAGACTTATTAATTATGGTGTATACCTAAAGGAGGTCACAGCAACATGGATATTGAACCTGTGTAAGACTGATGGTGCAGCCACACACCTTTTGGCTCATTAACCTTGACCAAAAGTTGTACAAGACATTTTATTTCATTAAATTGCATTTTAATTTTTTTTTTACATTTATGTGTTTGTTTGTGCAGTGCATTGCTTAGCTATGCTTAGCTTTGCGCACATATACATCAGACATTCGCTAGGCATTTAAAGATAGAAATTGGATGCATTCAGTGTTAAATAATTTTTTTCATATTTTTTTCTTTTTGTGCTTGTTTGCATGATGTAGCATGTTGCTTACCTAGGCGTAGAGGGGCATACTTAAGCATTAGACATCCGCTAGACATCTAAAACTAGAAACCAGATGCATTCAATTGTTATTTTTTTTTTCTTTTTGTGCATGTTTGCATGGTGCAGCATGTTGTTTAACTAGGCAGAGAGAAGCGTACTTAAGCAGTAGACATCTGCTAAACAGCTAAAAATAGAAACCGAATATATTAAATTGTTGTAGATCTGCTGTGTTTAGCAATGCACAAACCCGAGCAGGGAAGCTGAGCTATGCTTACAGACACCTCCACAGTATATTTGAAGATATTCCAGTTCTCTTCACTATTTCAGTGGCTAGATAGATTGAATCATGATCTGCAGTACAGTAGGTTTTGAGTTCAAGTCCTGGCTAGCAATGGTTTTTACATATAGTGCTTTGAAATGGGTTGGGAGGGTGGCCTGATGGTTAAGGTGTTTGCCTTACAAACACAAGGTGCAGGGTTTGAGTCTCATAAGGGATAATTGGCTAGGCTTAAAATGGCTCACAAGGGCAGTTAGCCTAGTACTAACCTATGAACTGGTCACTATGAACTGTGTCAGGTGACTGAAACATTGGTTAACTTTAAATTAAATTTTTACATTTAGAAGCAGTTAGAAAAGCTTTACGATGCTAATCAGTGCTTAAATGTGGTCAGTGGTATTTTCCAGTTTGCGAGTTGCTAAACTTCACTTAAACATGGATGCTAAGGGATGTGGCATGTTTTTGAAAGTTACACAATGACGTGCAAGGGTGGGAATGCAGCCTGTATAAAGACCACTTGGCAGGAATTTCAAATAATTCCTTGGAGCCTGACCTAGACTGTAGGTATGGCTGCTGGAGTTGGTGAAGGAGTGAATTTTAGGGCACAAACATGGTGTGTGCAGGAGTCCACTGTGTTTATTGGACTCCTGGTAGACCAATATAGACCCCAACTGCTGCAGGGTGATTATTAGGTTTCAGAGTGTAAGTCTGAAGCCTGGCTTCATTTGGCCAGGGACTTAACCAGTGCTACTGATATCCCCTACACTGGTGAGTAGTGTCATCACCACTATGATGACCAAAAATGTAGGTAGAGGAGAACCTTGGACACCTGGGTTCAAGAGGCTAAGGATAGGCACACCCCACAGCTATGTAAGTATGCTTTCCAGTAATTTCAAAATATACAAGCTGAATCAGTTAAAAAATGGTATGCATAATGGTTTGCTTCACTTACCACATCTGCAGAAGACAGGGCTCACAACATACATTTCCCTGCAGGGCATTTGGCCAAGATGAGGCAATCATGTGGTAAGAAAATCTTCAAAGTAATAACTTAATGCTAACTTGATACAATCAAGTAAATAAGATTTTGCAGTCTTAACAGTCAGGTATGAAATACCTGGGACATCCTACATCTTTATTAATGTGTCAGTGCATATCTGAAATGGTAAACCAAGTTAAAGCAAGAAAGCATGCAGTAATGTGTAGCATAGCTTCAACCATCAGTTAATATTGTGGTCTACCCATGTTAAGAGCCACTGTTCTGGTCTGCTCATTGTCTGAAATATGCTGTAGGTTGCACTCAGTAAATAAGCAGGGTATATGGGTAAGTTGACAGAAATCCTAGATAGCTATCCATGTATGTAAATGCCAGATTTAAAGTGACATTAACCAATAAAGTGTAAAAGGAGATTTTGCTTTGATAATTACTCATTTCAAATAAAGTACTCAATATTCCTGTAGTCACTGCTTGTGGGTTCCAGTCCAACACCAGACACAGCTACCCATGTGTGTAGATGTATGATTTCACATAACATGACTCAATAAAAGTTTTAAAGGAGATGGTGATCTGAAAATGTATTGTTAGAAATAAAACATTCAGTCTTCCTGTAGTCACTGCTTGTGGGTTCTTATCCCATGGCAGCCAACTGAGAAATGTCCAGCTGTCTAGTGTAATTAGTGTACACTAACATACTTCTCAAATGTCATGATTTTTGCAGTATGTAATGACTACTGCCCCATGTGTCTGGTACTTTGATTTGCAGATATATGACATTACTTGGAATGTGATTTAATGGCAAATATGTTATTAGAACACCTTGCTACTAATGTATGAGCCCACTATTTAAAAATGTTCCCTGTTCATGTGCCTTTGTACCACCATTTTGTGTAGTTTGGCCCATAATGTCCCATGTTAATAGGTTGAGAGCTATGTACGTGCAACATCATCTATACAATATAAGCAGTTGGTGTTCTCACAAGAGAAATCTAACATATCTAGAAGTATGTAGTAGTAGTAGTTTGTGTAGTTATATTATCTGTGAAGTTGCTAATGTTCTTTTGTTCTCTCTCACCCCACCCCTTTTCTTCTTTTATTTATTAAATATATTTATTATTATAATTTGATATTATCATATTATTTGTAACTACCTCTTATGTTTTCCTTATGCATAATTTAATATTGCTTTGCAGTTAAAAACTTTAATCTACATTACTTATTACTGTTTTCTCTTATGTTATTAATTACATTTGTTTAGTTATGTTTATTTTTCATGTTTATATTTAATTTACCACAGCGCAACAAGGTAGGCCAGTTCTCGGTGATCCACCTTCCTTGGCTCCCATGGATGTGGCACCATGGCCCAGCACATTTGGAACACAGGCTGGTGGTGCCCCCTCTGCTCCCCCTGCACTACCTGCTCCATCGTGTAGCACCACCCCACACCCCATCTGTGAGTGGAGGTGGAGGGGGTGCTTTTGTCACACACGAACTGTGAGGCATGTTTCATGGGCTGTTGCACTAAATTGAAGGTGCACACCTATGCTGGATGGAGAGCATGCTGTCCATCCTGGTGGGCACTCCGGCCCCAGTCATTAGCATTGACCACTATCTCCACAGGACCTGTGAAGGTTCAGTGCTGACATTCCCATGGGTGAGGAATTCAGTCACCCTGCTACCATGTCTCATGTCCTTGGGGCTGAGATTCCACAACACCCTTTTCAACCAAGGTGTTCACCTCACTTTTGTGTCATACACTAACCCTGTCTACTGTCTTGTCTGTCTGCAAAAGCTTCTTCACTTTCCCAACCTAACTGTCCCACATATACATATGTCCCTGCCCCAACATTCCACTCTCAATTTAAAAAAAAAAAAAAAAGGGCACCTGCCCCCCCCCCCAAAAAAAATTGTCCCATACATAGCTCTCCATTTCACACGTGCCCACTGGACACACTTAATTTAGTCCAAATGGCTCGAAAACACACTTATTTTGTCATCAACCTTCTCTCTGAGGTTGACAGTTCAAATTCAGCTAAAAAACCTGTCAAAAAATCTGTTAAAATGCATGCTTGTTGCTGTAGAAGAAATGAATAGCTATGGTTCTTTCCTACACCTTCCTTGCACATACCTACTTGCCTTTCACTATGTTTTTCCCCCTGCTTGCACCCCATTTTATGACTGTCCTATCTCCCCATTTCTCTTTTATTTAAAGAATTTTTGCATGATGCTGCACGACACACAGCATCATTAAGCTAAACTAAATGGTGGTATACTGATGTATGCATTTGAAAAAAAATAGTAATCATGTTCAAAAATTATACCTGTGCCCTATTTTGAACCCAGGGCCATTACACCTGTAGGGGAATGTATCAACCCACCAAGCCCCACTGGCTGTTGACTAAAACAGCTGTTTTAAGCAAAATATAATACTTGTCATTTTCCCCGTCATTGATCGAAATCAGATATAGGATTAATGGAAAAACAGGAGTGTAACTGAACTCTGGTAGAGAAATACATCGATATAAACCCACACATATCATAATAGATGTTAGTGAGGTATGTATCAGCAGGAAAGCATGCAATTATATCAACAACATGTAAAAAATACTTGCTGTAACAAAGACACAGTAGCTCAATCTGTTAAATACAATAAAAACCTTTATTTTTGGTCCACATGGTCCTGGGTTCAAATATAGCTAGGGCTAGCATTTAAACATGTATGTGTACATCACCGGTATAAATTCTGATATATATGACTGTCTCATCACCTATTTATCTACCCAAAGCAGTATAGTTTGAATGCCTGCTTCTAAATTATGGCAGCCAAAGACCTACGGCTAGGACCACATTTAAACTATTCCTGTTACAACACTAGAAACTGCATAATATATCAGTATAAATTCTCAGAGGATTTTGAAGTATGTAATTCAAATGAGGCCCAGTCATATCTGATGGCAGCCCACAATGATTTGCTAGTGATGTTACAGACAATTACAATAGCACAGGTTATATACATATATGGAGGTAGTGCTAGAAGCAATGGTTGTCAGCGCACACATTCCAAATGACTACCATGACATAACACATTACTTGGCAGTTATCTGACTGGTTGACATAATGGTTAATGTACCCTCTACCATGTTCTAAGATACAACAAGCATGTTTCCCTTTACTCTGTTGATGATATCTTTGGCTAAAATACTTACTTTGCTTTCCAGTAGGATGGGTTCCCTAAATCAGACTCTGGCTGCACACCAAGCCTGCCACAGGTCACACAGTCACTCTAAGTGTTGTTGCCCTGCACATTTTGCAGCCTCTCTAACTATACCTATTGCCTGCAGCAGCAGCTTCAGCCTGTAGCACATGCATCTGCATTTGAACTCAGGACCATATGTACCAAAAATTAATGTTTTCACAGCATTTACATCAGTAAGTATTTCTTAGAAATGTACTGGTGACATGCCAGTGATATACAGTTATGTTACACCTACAGAGGATGTACAGTACAATAAGGGTATAATGCTCTGCATTAGCTAGTTACACAGTTCTCTTGGATACTTTATTTGCTAGCAGTTGTAGTAGTACCCTGCTATTTGGTTGGCACTGTTGTTTATACATATGTTATGGGTGGGGGTTCACCTGCTATGGAGCACAATATAATGGACTCCTGTGTTTGTTGTGTGATCGCACATGAGTATCTGTCATGTCACAAACAGCAGTGGGTCACTATTGCCACTATTGCTGTTGCTTCCACAACCTTTGTATGTTTGGCACACTGTTGATTAAGAGATGTGTAATCAAGAGGGGAATCCTAATAAGCTTCCTTTATTGTTATATCTCTACATACTGTATTCCCACGTATGTGATTCTGACATTTGTTTTCATTTATTTGTATTTCAGGAGATATCATGCACGCCGGATGCCATGCATGTTTCACTGAGACAGAAAACAATTTCATTATTGAGGCCTTCAAACAACTCCACCAAGTACTGCTGTCCAGAGGGAGGGCAAATAGACAAGAATGTACAGCCTTGTGGGACGAACTGGTGCACAACATTAATGCTGCGGGTTACCAGAATCGTTCATATGAGCAGGCATGACACCATGCCACTGACATGATCAACTTGGCATGCAGACATGCAGTGGATGTGGCCAGAGATTGTCAGTTCACTGGTGGTGGGCCTGCAGCAGAACAACCTGTGTCAGCCACTGAAGGATTCCTGGTGAACCTTGCAACACAGGACAGCTCCCAGGCATCCATCACCCAATATGTCATGGATGTAGGTGCAATCATTTCCATTCGAGGACTATCCAGGTATGCTTAGTTGGAACAGCAGTGGGATACTGTAGGATTCAGTGTGCAAGGTGCATATAGTTTACGTGGGTGTCAGATGTTTTGGGGTCAGTTAGCTGCAGTTTTAAGCTCATGCAGTTTGGAAATGTGAGATATTTTGATGTATTATCCCTGTTATACTGTCACATGTGCTGTTGTGTACATTACCTTTCCATCACATTTTTCCAGGACTGTCGGGAATAGGAAGAGGCTGTACTCCTGCTGCTGGTAAACAAAAAACTGTTTTGTCAGAGAGCTAGATTTAGTTCACTATATTTGCCCCAGTGTCATCATAGGCCTGCTGGCTGGATTGATGTACTGTCTACATGATTACCAACTGTACAGATATTTTCTGACTGTGTACAGTTTAGACTCATACGTACGCCTTGAAGGTATGATCACAGTGATTGATTTGACAGTATTGTCAGGACATCACAGATTGCTGCAACTATCAACTGTGCAGAGTTTTGCAGAATGCCAAGAGTGTACAGCATTTATATTTTGCTCATCAGATTCTTTTTTAAAGAACATTTATTTCCAAGTGATTACAGATTTGGGGTAGAAAATAATGTACTCATGTCCTACTATATGAGGTTGAGGGCTGTTCAAGTGTGCAATAGTGACAGCAGTGTATACAGCTTAAAATATATTGTGACCTAGTACTGCAGAGCATGATAGTGCAGGAATGAATGTAATGCTTTTCCCTTTTATCACAGATCACCAAGGAGGTTAGTCTCTGTCCCCTACACAACCTGATGTCAGTGTCTCTTCAGACTCTGATCATGATGGTGGCCAAAGTGAGACACAGCTGGAGGCTGCAAGCACAGACTCTGACACGGAGGGTGACATCCCTCAACCATCTTAATTACCACCGTATACAGCCAGCATGCCTATGCATACCCAGTCCCTTGTGGCCACAGATATTGGACAGTTGGAGGGTGGGGACATTGAACAGGGAAGTGTGGCTACTGTGGCTGTGGTGACTGTCAACACTGGCCATAGCCAAACAGTTGATGAGGGTCCACAAAGGCGGATTGATAGGGGTGCTGTTAGGAGGCCTACTGTCCCTCCATCACCTGTTATATGTGTTTCATCTCATGTCACTCGGCATATGTTTAAGGCTGTCATGGAGGCATGGGCACATTCAGAAAAGGAACTCCAGAAGAATGTGCAGGGCTATGGATGCAGCCCAGTCTGATATCCATGACTGTCTCCACCGTATTGTTGATACCCTGCATTGGTTCACTGATACAGTGGAAAGACATTGGTCTGAAACACATTGCATGCTATCTGTCATGGAGCGCAAGTTACCTGTGATAGAACATCTTGTTAGAGTTGAGTGTCAGGCTCATGGACATAGGTCAGCAATTACATCTGCTGAGAGTCAACATGGCTATGCACAATCACGCTCCCATAGTGACAGTACATCCAGCACTCCAGAGGGGAGTGTGCTGTCCATACTAAGATGTGGCAGGCCATGGGCTCATGGTCCTGGGTGGTCCCATGGAGGACATATTCCCAACAGATAGCAGTCAACCTCAGGTAGTAGCACAGCATCTGACCTTGGGCATGGAGGTGCCAGTGCAACTCCTGACAGATCCAGTTCACATATTTGAGGGTGGAGACTATGAACATTCAGCTCTACCATGCATGGCTCACAGTTGCCCAACATACAGACAGTTAAGGCTAGCACTGAGCTTGGCTCTGTACTCGCAGACCCTCACATATCACTGTCACATTCAGGTCATCTACAGACACACACACCACATTTCCTTGGTCCATTCTACCTACATCCATTCCTAACTCACACACAAGCTTACCAACCTATTGGGTCAGCCTAAGCCTCCTACACCCCCACACAACACCCTGTGTAAGTGATGATACCTGTGCCACATCCCTCTCATCTCTCTCATGGATGCAGAGAAATAAAGCTATTTGTCTGATGCACACAGTGATTATCTACATTAATATGAATTTGTTTCATCCAATGTTGCTTTTGACATGCTACTTGTACTGTTCATTTTCAGAATTTGTACATTGCCATTTATAATGATTATACCATAATAGTGTGTGTATGTTATGATGGATGTGGTTTTAATGGCTGTGTAGTCACAAGATGACTGGTGTCAATTGGAGATGTTTATGTTTCACTTTTAGGATTGTGTAGGACACACCGATGGGTACACATCTATAATCTACCCATCAATGTCAGAGCACAGAAGTGAATGTCAGCACAGAAGACAAATGACGTCAGAAAGGTAACACAGTATAGGTTCCAGGGTTCATTGGTTCATATGTGTTTAATAGGCTAATGAGCACAAGGGCTCCTTTAAGCCTAGCCATGCATCTCTAAACACTGTTAAGGTTTGATACCACTGATAAGTGTAAGCAGGGTTTTGGGAGCTGAAGCATCTACAAGCTAGGGCATGGGGGCTGAAACACCCACAGTTTACCTCTGTCCATTGTAGACATTGGTCCACAAGCAAGTGTGATTCTCCTGTTCTCCATCTAATTGTGTTACTTGCACTTGATTTGTGTTAGGGTGGAACTGTGCTTCACATGGCTGTGGAGCCTGTTCCATACTGGGTTTAGTCTATGGCTTACATACCTGTCTCTCCAGCATGTCCTATATATAACACAGTCAAGGTGTAGGTCTGTAAAACAGGTAAATCTGGTACTACTTGTTTCATGGATATGCAAGAGGACTACAACAGGGTCTGACACCACCCTGTACGGCAGGCATACACCTCCCCTCCAAAGCATATAGAAGACAGACTTCACAGATAGGGCCTTTACATGGTCTGCATAGGACATGTTACTTACACCATGTAGTGCTTTACTGAAGAAACTCTGTGGATGTTACAATTGTTGAATTATGTCCACAATATTACAGACATGTGGCAGGCAAAGGATGGATCACTATTTGTGTCCATATGGCACTGACTGCTCAATCAACTGTTAGAGGTTGTGCTGGCAATATGATAGTTACCAGGGGTGGATGACTTCACAAAGGATAGTATTGTGCATTTCTTGGTATTTAGTGTTAGCTCATGGCTCTGATGACAACTGTATGTCTGTGTCAGATCCTCCTGGAGAACATTTGTGTCAGTGTGGGATTCAATAACAGCTCCTCATCTGCAAGAAGTCAGCAATGTTTAGAATGTTGGATTGTTTGTCTATTTGACTTATGGGCTTATAGGTTGTTCCTCCATGACATGTTACCCTGTGTGTTGATATGTGTGTTGTTTTCACAGAGTGCATATGGGGCTGCTGAGGGTATTTGTTATCTGGACTTTCTCTATAAAGTGTGATTTATTTAGGTTACATGTCAGTGCATTAGCTCATGTCTGCTTTGGATTTTGTGTGATGGTGTGGCATGTGTACCACTGACTGACTTACTGACATTTGGAGCACTTTTATGTGAGAGCTTTGCCTCCTTAGACATTGTGTATATACATCTCTCACATACCATAACAGTTTGGTTAATAATGAAGTGGTTGTCAGCAAACATGGAGTAATTTCTATATTTCTTTGGGATGCCCATATCCACCATGGCAGTAAAGGTCACAGTGGGAATCCTCTTATCTATGGCAACAGATCCTTTATTATTGATTAAACAGTTGTATTGAGAATATCACTCAATGTCACAAGTATCAGTTCTGCAACTATGGGAACAATGTTTGACAGTGCATGCTGGTTGTCATGTGTGCTACTCGGTATTGGAGTTAATGCTATTAGGGTTTCCAAAAAAAATGTCATCCAAGGTGTCTGGCTCTATACAGAACCTTGCCAATCACTGGAGGGGAAAGTTATATGTACACCCTGTAAAGTTAAGCATAGTGTATTTAGGCAGTTATTCTGAAGTTGCACACTAATCAAGCAGTGCATACTAGAAAAGAACAGTTACCTTATGAAGAATGCTGAAATAGTGGAGTCACCTGAATTATTGCTGCCTGGCTACTAGTACTGCTGGTCTCAACACAGCCTCACTGTAGTGGGATACAAAGCTCCTATTCATTATCTCAAACCAGAAGCAAAACATTAGCACCAAGCTCAAGATAGGAAGAGGGACACAGCTTGTTTCTTGATTCACACACTTGTCACACATGATGCAAGGCTCTGTAGGCTTGTTGTAGCCTTTTGATCATTTTGATCTTTTGATCATCACCAATCATTTGATGTTTGCAATATTATGCCTTGCATTCTAAGGCTCATAACATTTGACTAGGGTACTGACCTGTTGGTGATTGGGAGCACAGCTGCTACATCACAATATAAGGTTAAGTCTCAGGTGACATAGATGTCCAAGGTTGCAGCCTGGCCTTCAAGAGTGCAATGGAGATGATCTGTGTGAAATGGATGTGAGGCCTACTTCAGATGGGTAGCCACCTTTGGACAATGTCTCTGTCCCTTCCACATGTCCTAGGTATGTTATACTGTACAGTTATGTTCCTAGAACACTAAACTGTGTTTGCACATAATTTCACACAACATACATTTGCTGACTGGTTGTTTGACAGACGTAGCCTTGTAAGGCTAAAGCAATGACAGCAAAGTTGGACAAGTTTTCTGTATATGCACAGATATGCACATCTTCACTGCAAAGAGCGCCTACAGAGAGTGTGCTTGTGGCTGTGAACCCCAGTCGTGTAGCAGCATGAGCCTTACTTTGCTGGAGTTTTACAATGTCACATTTGTAAGTATGTTATTACAACCCTGCCTAATAAAAGGATTATGGTTTATTCAAGTGCCACAAGCTGGGCAAACTAGTGTACTCAATCTACCATGTTATCCCACACTGTCAGGTACTGTTTTACATGTTACATGTAAGCATCTGTTGGGCCACTGCCTAACCATGGCCTGTTGTGATGTATACACAAGCAAAAATCTATTGCTAATGGCATTATCTCTGACTGTTGCAGAGATGTGGACAGCATCCCCAAACCTCTACTTCTACTCCATACAAACACAATGTGTGAGAGATGCACCTACATTATAAACCTTAAATCCATGCTCTCTCACACACCTGTCAGTACATATGACAGTGAGCAGGGTGCCAGCATGCCTACCACACCTCCTACTCCACCCAAACCCACATCACTCATACCTACATATGCAGATGTCTGTACCAAAAACATAACTAAACACCAGACACCTCACTAACAAAAATGCAAACATGCTACACATAATACTATTGCTGCAGACACAGTACACATAATAACTAATGTACCAGTGTCTCACTGGTCAAACCCTTCTGCAAAACACAAATTCAGATGTATAAGTCATAGGTGATTACATCGTGAGTCACATTGATGTCCCTTTCACCAGGTTAGATGAGTTTAAAGGTCATGGTCAACTGTCTGTGAGGTACCAGGACACAGCATATCACACAGTCAAATCTGTCAACAGCTGGTACTGTCATGACTATATCATAGTTCCTGTTGTTGTGCATGACTTGAGATGTATCTCTCTGGACTGTGTGACAACAGACATGACTGACCTATTGAACTATGTGTCTCAGGCAGGTATGCCCTTGGCCATCAGCTAAATTTTACCTTCACTTAGGATGATGCCTCAATACAAACAGAAGATGATTGACTTCAATAATAGGCTTAGTGTCTGGTGTCAGTCTAAGGGGATCCACTATCTGTCAGCCTGGGATAACATGCTCAACGGACCTTGATGCTTTGCCACAGCTGGTCTTCATCTGTCACCCCTGGGATTTTGGCTACTAGGCAAGGCTATTGCCACCCCCATAGTGCCCTTTTTAGGTTGTGTCTCAAAACAACATTTCCAATGTAAAAACTCCATGTACAAATAACCTCAAGGTTATGCTGCTAAATGCTATGAGTGGCAATGGGAAACTGCACTCACTGGAAGCTGTCCTCATTTTGGAACATGCAGACCTTTGTGCAGTCACAGACACTTGGCTCAAGGCTGTGGAGAGCACCACAGCCATACCAGGCTACATCTCCTTCTACACATGTAGACATCAAACTGAAGGCATACAAACTAAAGGCAGTAGTGTATAAATATTCATTAAGGATACATATACACCCACACTGGTTACTCAGTTTGATTCCATGGATACACTTCAGGTGCTATTGACTGTCCATGGATACTCTTCAGGTGCTATTTGTCTGTTTGTGGGGTAACTATTCAAGTCATTGCCAGCTACAGGAGCCCCTCTATGAATCAGGACACCCACTCTACTTATTTGGATCTACATGAGTTTATCAAGATACATCTGAACATTATGGTTTGGCATGACTTTTACTACCCACTGACTGGGCAGATTACTCATGCGCAAACTCACTTGTCCAAAAGTTACCTGACTTCATTATCTCCAGTGCCCTGTACCAGCTGGTTGACACCCCCACAAAGGGAGCAAATATACTGGATCGGGTGCTTACCAGTATGGGCAACCATTGTAATACCCCCACTATGAGGTCCTCCCTGGTGAGATCTGACCACAAATAAGTCCCATTCAAAGTAGGTATCACACCTGGCACCCCCCCCCCTTGCAGCAAATACCCTAAAAACATTCACAATTCAGATTATAACCTTCTATGGGATGATAGAAATAGCTTCACTGCACCTCCTCCCTCATTTGTTACTGGCAACTATGTCAAGCTCTACACCAATGTTTTATACAAACACCTGTATCAGTGCATTATTGGCTATACCTGACATGACCACAACAAGCTCCTCATGGCCAGCAAACATACCTGGTGGACAACTGCCAGTAACAGGCTTTCATACTTCCCAATTCCTTAGAGCAAGAAAGGACAAAGCCATAAATAATGGGGGACAAAGGCTCAAAGATATGGAAAATACTTAGATATTGCTCTTGCAAACTTAGAAAGTTGATATAATAGCAGGTTTCATGTTAGCATGATTTTTTCTGAAGGGTATGAAGTCTGAAACTCAAATGTTGTCATTATTTTCAGACTTCACTCTTTAATAACTTGCTAATGATTTACCAGAAAACCACACTTTTATAAAATACAGACTGAAAATATGAGGCAAAAATCTGGACAGCTGAGAGATATGCAGGCTTTACAATAACGGGTAAACATTGCTGTTTAAGGGTAGGTGAGAGAGGGAGCCACCTAAACTGGAAACACTCCCTCCTCAGCTTAAACTAGCAAATAAGTGTTGTTATGAAGTCTTCCAAACAAAGTATGTGTCCAAATTAGCCTCCTCCACAAAGGACAGCCACAAGGCACTCTATAGTTACATCTGTAACCCAAATGGAAAGGCTCACATTTGTGCTAAACTCTTGGTTAATGATACCTCATTTACAGAGCCTGTCCACACAGTTAACCTGTTGGCTGACAGGTTCTGTGAAATCATCACTGCCCTGTCCCCACCACACATACCCCATGACATCCCTACCAACTGTCCCCTACCTTGTATCGCTAAAGAGCAGGTTGAAAATGGCCTCTCTATGAACAAAAGCACAGCATCTATGGGACCTGATAAGATCCCAGACTGAGTCCCATATGGGCTCCAACATGGAGTACTAACACCTTTGGGAACTTTTTGCAATCATAGTGTAATCACCAACTTTGTCCCAGATGACTGGAAAACAGCCACCATTATCCCCTTGCACAGAGGTGGTGCATACACTAACCCCGGAAACTATATACCTGTCATCCTGACAAGCCATATCTGCAAGTCCATGGGGCAAATCATCACAGACCTTATCTACAACAATACAGGTAATATCCACACAGTTAACCCTACACAGTTGAATTTGTCAAAGGGAGATCATGCCTGTTAAACCTGGTGGACATCTTTGATGCAGTCACCAAGGACCTGGGTGAGGGGATATCTGTGCATGCAGCCTACCTGGTCCTAGCCAAAGCATTTCACACTATCCCCCACTAAGCCATCATTGACAAACGCACCCAACTAGGCACTGACCCTTATTTCATTAGATAGGTCATTCACTGTCTCAGTGATAGAGGTCATATAGTCAAAATAGGGCAGTCCACCTACAATTGCAGAGATCTAGCCAGTGATGTTCCACAGGGTTTAGTCATGGGTCCTCTACAATTTGGAATCCATTTGTCCAAAGTACAAGCGCAAAGTATATGTCTGTGGCTGACAAGGTTTGCTGATGTCTGCAAATTGGGAGCGATCATACAATCTCAAAAGTATGTCAACATCCTACACGAGGGTCTTACTTGAACAAATGATTGTTGCCAAAAACATGGCTTTAAAAGAAATGGAACCATATGTATTATCATTGCTTTCAGTAACGGTGATGTTACTGCTAAGTACCACATCAATAGCAACACCTGATATACATACTCAAGGGTGGGAGACCTTGGCACACAGGTTGACAGCTAACTTAACTTAGATCATCATGTCTCCACAGTGGTAAAAAGGGCATTATATCATACTCATGTAATAAGTGAGGGCATTGTTTCCATAAAAAGTAGACATTATAACCTTAATGTCCTCTTCCCTCTCCAAAGTAATAGTGGAGAGCAACAGCCTTTTTGTTATGTACTTTTCCAAGCACTTGCAGCAATTGGAGAGACGACATAGGTTCCTCGCAAGGGGAATTCAGGTCTTTAGCATCTGTCCATGGGTTTCACCTGATAATACTGTCACTTTAGTTTGTCTCATACAAATTATTTAGAGGTGATCTCTGGCTTGCATATGAGGCAATGTCTGACCCTGTTGTATTACAAATGCTGCATACCCAAAAGTCAAATTATACATGGGTTTCTCACTGCATAGACTTTAACTTGGCATGTGATATTAACACAACCTGCTAGAGGGACAGAATTGTCTACCAGATTTTAACACACCTTTGGGACAGGCACCCACATCATGTCAGAGCACCTCAGTGGCCCTCTTTATATGCAGTCTGTATGATTGGATAGGTGACCATAGTTTCACCATGGCGGTTCCACTTGTCTCCCTCTTGGACAGGGGCAATGGGTGCTGACTGCGTACATAAGAGTAACAACTTGGCTAGGATTTTAATGGCACTGGGGCCATTAGCTGAGTTAATTCCAATAAGCCTGATCCCATAGGCAGATGTAAAATGATCTGATTAACTGTTACACACATGCAAACTTGGTTGCCGTGAGAATAGTACCACAACCTATTTATGTCTGCAGAGTGTTGAAAGGCAGAGGCCTCCAAAGCAGACACCCAAGCAACTGCAAACTCAATACACTACCCAAGCAACTGCAAACTCAATACACCACACAAACAACACATAAACAACAAAATCAGTGTGCAAAGCAGTCACTGCCCTTAAGGCCAAATACAACACCAAACATACTTGTCATATGTGACTCCATAGTCAGACACACTGACGTCCCGCTCACCAGACTGAGTAAGGAGAAGGTCACAGTAAGCTGCCTGTCGTGCGCTAGAATCCGCCACATAACACAAGCACTCAGGTCTCTCAACAGCAGGTACAAGTACGACTCAGTCATTGTCCACGCTGGTGTCAACGACCTGAGACGTACCTCCTTGGACTACATGAAAAGAGATATTGAGGAGCTCTCTGATTATGTAGCCCAGGCAGGTATGACCCTGACCTTGAGCAGTATCCTACCTTCACCTAGAATGATGCCACAATACAGTGATAAGATGATCAGCTTTAATTATTGGCTTAAATTCTGGTGTCATTCAAAGGGGATCCAATGTCTGTCTGTCTGGGATGACATGCTGGACAAGCCACACTGCTTCGCAAGGGATGGCTTGCACCTGTCACCCCTAGGCTTCCGGATATTGGCAAAGGCTCTTGCCACCCCCATAGTGCCTTTTTTAGGCAAGGCTCAAATTCGAAACCTACCACCCTAGAACACAAAAAAGTAAAAAAACTAAGGGTAATGCTGCTCAATGCCAGAAGTCTCAATCTCAAGATGCACGCACTCGAGGCCCTTCTCAGTATGGAGAACATCGATGTCTGTGCTGTGACAGAAACCTGGTTCAAGGCTCCTGAGAGCACCCCAGCACTAGCAGGTTTCACCTCATATCATGCATTCCGGCCCCATAATCCGGACAACACCAAGAAAGGAGGGGGGGTGTCCATATTCATAAAGGACACCCACACCTCAAGGTTGGTGGCAACGCATGATGCATTGGAGACCATCCAGGTGCAATTAACCATAGGCAAGACTGCTCTGCAATTTGTAGCATGTTACAGGCCACCCTCTCAAACTCAGGAACCTCACATGGCCTTCCTGAAAACAATGGAGGGGATAAATGTATCTCCAAACACCATCATACTAGGTGACTTCAACTACCCTAATATAGACTGGGAACACTACTCAAGCCCAAACACTCTAGCCCAAAGGTTCTTGGAGTTCATAAACTCAAATGCCATGGAACAACTAGTCACCATTCCCACAAGAGGAGAAAACATACTTGATCTCATCATCACGAACATGGGATCACAATGTTCAACACCAGAAGTATACCCCTCACTGGTGAGATCAGATCATAAACTAATCTCGCTGGAGGTCCTCATCCCGCCCCCACCTGAAATAAAAAAGACCACAGTGAAAAACTTCTCAAAAGCCGACTTCACACTTCTAAAACTAGTGTGGTCTCCTTTAAGGCCCCTGAGCCAGTGGTAAACATTACTCAAACCGCTGAATCACTTACAAATGCCTTCTACCAGCACCTACAGGACTGCATGGATCAGGCAATCCCAAACAAAACTAAGACTCTTTGTACCAAAGGCAAGCGTCCAGTCTGGTGGACCCCAGCCATAAACAAGCTCTACAACAAAGGAGGAAGCTACTACAAGATAGAGCAAAATCCTTGAAAGGTAAGACACCTTTGATCATTATAAGTAAAAACTAAGAGCTCTCATAAAATCATCCAAGGCAAATTTTGAGAGAAAAATCGCCAAGGACTCAAAAGACAATCATAAGGCCTTCTTTAGCTATGTTAGAAACCTAGGAGGAAACTCCCAGATATGCTCAGAATTAGTTCAAAATGATGTGAAGATTACTGAACCTACACACATTGCCAACATACTGGCTGACAGGTTCAGTGCAAACTTCTCCCCAAAAGGAGAGATATCTATACCAGAGGATTGTAGCCCCCCAAACATCTCCAACGCCCAGGTGAGAACTGCTCTCTCCATAGCAAAAAATACAGCATCCATGGGACCAGATGGTGTCCCCGGCTGTGTGCTCCACGAACTCAATGAGGAATTAAACCCGCAGTTAGGACAGCTGTTTAATCTTAGCCTCACCTCAGGATACATACCAAAGGAGTGGCGCACGGCGACTGTGGTCCCACTTCACAAGGGCGGTGCCTCCACTGACCCTGGAAATTACCGTCCCATTAGCTTGACAAGCCTTATCTGCAAAGCCATGGAGAGGATCATAATGGAACTCATAAATAAAGACATAGGAAACTTGCAGACTTTGGATCCAACCCAGTTTGGCTTTGTCAAAGGCAGATCATGCCTTTTAAACTTGGTTGACTTTTTCGAGATAGTCACCAAGGCCATTGATGAGGGAAAGGCAGTCCATACAGCCTACCTTGACCTGGCAAAGGCCTTCGACACAATACCCCACTCAGTTATCATCGAAAAACTCATCAGCTTGAATGTAAACCCATACATTACAAGATGGGTTGCAAACTGGCTAAGTGACAGAACCCACAGGGTCAGAGTTGCTGGAGCCATGTCAGACTCAAAGCCTGTCACAAGTGGTGTCCCACAGGGCTCAGTCCTGGGTCCACTCTTGTTCGGCATCTACTTTTCTGAAGTACAAGCAAACACAGGAGGGTTATGGCTGACAAAGTTTGCAGATGACTGCAAACTGGGCGCCATAGTCGAAAACACATCTGACACAGATATCCTTCAGAAGGGCCTCACAGAAATGGATGACTGGTGCCAGAGCCATGGCCTAAAGTTAAATGCCAAGAAATGCATAGTCATACCCTTCGGGAAAAACAAGGTTACCCCTAGCTACCATATAGGTGGCAATCCACTGAGCACAGAAGAAGTCATCAGGGATCTGGGGACCCAGGTTGACAGTAGCCTTTCGTTTGACACTCATGTTGCTAAAGTAGTTAGGAAAACCTTCTACATTGCCCACCTGATCATGAAGGGATTCACATCTAGATCAAGGGAGGTCATCGTCCCCTTGTACTCATCAGTCATTAGACCTATGATTGAGTACAATGCCCCATTCGGAATGTATCTGACCCGACACCTGCAGCAGCTGGAAAGGCCCCAAAAGTTCCTCACCAAAAGGATAAAGGGTCTCAAAAATATGTCTTATGCTGCCCGACTGAAAGAACTCCAGCTCTATTCAGTCTCATTCCGCTTGCTCAGAGGTGACCTGTGCCTGACATATAAGGCCATATCAAACCCTGATTTGATGAATATGCTTCACCTCAAAAAATCTAGATCCCTCAGAACCACAAGGGCGGGAGACTTAAACCTTGACACGGTTATTAATAGAATGTGCTGGAGGGACAGATTCATCACCCAGAGACTCCCTATGCTGTGGAACAAAATCCCGGTACATGTGAGGCAGAGCACCTCGCTGGCCTTGTTCAAGAGGAATCCTGACCAATGGATGGGGGATCGCAGATATACCCCAGGGATTACTTCAGTGTCACTGCTTGACAGAGGCACAGCAAAATAACAGGCATAGTTTTATTCAAACTAAAGGGGTGGCGAAAGCCAAATAACTATGGGCTAGGCTTATAAATGCCCTTGGGCAGATAGCCTAGTATGAACCTATGAACCTATGAACACCAAGTTGGTTGCAGTGAGATTAGAATTCCTACATATCTAGTCATAACAATACAGACCAGAGTACTTAACTCATTACATCCGAGAGATGCCTCCAAGTGAATCTGCAGTTAGCTCCTACTGACATCTCTAGGCATCAAATAGTTTGTTCATATTTGCATCAATAATTCAAAAACCATGCTATGTACAAGGTTTTAAAGATTTCATCTTAAAGCTTACAGAATGACAAACTCAAATGCATTAATAGTTGACCTCTGTCTAATGCAGAGAGATAGCTATTAACTGTTGTTTTTATGATATTAATTTATATAGATATAATTTTCTCATTTTTCTAAGCATTTCAACAGCCAAGTAAAACAGACAGAACTCCTTAGTCTCATACTAAAACTCTCAGCTAGATGAATAAAGTGCTGTTGACAGTATGTGTGTAACTGGAGTGGGTTGCTGAGATATTGTAAATTTACAAAATATTACAAATGTAATAGTCACTGTGTTTACTGTGACTTATAAAAATCAGTTTAAGACATATAACTTAAAGAATAAAACTACTAAAAAATAGTTTGTGCTGAAGAGTTTGCCATTTATACTTCTTGTATATCCCCTGTGCTTCCAGAGATATGAACATTTGTCTGAGAGGTCAAGACATAATTTGATTCTGTCAAAAGGCTTAGGCTCCGCCCACTGGATGTTACAGTGCAATCTTCCTGAGCTCCATTGGAGTGAATGAGTTAATGCACATGCCATGGCCTTAGTCTGACATTGCTCTGGCTTTAGGTAGTCTTATGGCAGATGACATCAGCAGACCTGGTGGAGGACAAGAGTTTGTAGACTTGCATCACCTGCTAGGCCCAAAAACAGTGCAAAACTCTGCTTGTTTACAAGTCAGTGTGGGATTTATATTTGTTTTTAGGAAATTGCAAATACACACCCAACTAGGCTTACTCACTACAGAACACAGAACTTGTTGCATGCACTACGGCTTAAGTCTGATGTTATCATGACTTTAGGTAGTTTTATGGTAGATGACATCAGCAGGCCTTGTGGAGGATGAGAGTTTGGAAGTCTGCATTAACTGCCTGAGCCAAAAAGTGCAAAGCAATGCCAGCTTTGAAGGCAGTGTCTTATGCACACTTGCTCTTTGGGAAGATAAATACACACAGCAAGTGGGCTGGAATGAGATTAGAGCCCCTACTTATCTAGCCTTACATACTACAAATCATAGTACTGATAGCACACACCATGGCTTAATTCTGACACTAACTTGGCTTTAGGTAGTCTTATGGTAGATGACATCAGCAGGCCTTGTGGAGAATGTGAGTTTGGAGATCTGTTTGAACTGCAAGCTCTAAAAAGTGCACAACAAAGCCAGTTTTGAAATCAGTGTGCTCTGCACACTTGCTCTTTAGGGAGATATACACACATATATACGCACTAAGTGGGCTGGAGTGAAATTAGAACCCCTACTTATCTAGTGTTATGCACTAAAGATCACAGTACTTAACGTATGCACCATGGCTGAAAAGTCTGCTTTGTAAATGATTGCAGATGAAGTAATCCTAGAGAACATAAATGAGCCCTGTATTGAACAGCTGGAGTGGCCTGCAGAGTCACATTACTTCCTACTGTCATCTGCAGCTAGTAGCCTAACAGAAAACGGTTTTGTAGCTGTGCTATGTGGCAACAGCACTCCTATTGGGCATATGTGTCTGTGTGCATTTTGATAAGCAAGTCTGTGTCAAAGCAAAATTAGCCCCGTCAATGAGTGTGCACACAATATATTACACAACTTATTCAGTTGTTGATGTACATGTGGTGAAATCCAGCAGACAAAGGGTGCTTTAGTGAATGTGGGTGTTGTTGCTGCCATAGATACAAATATGTGGCTTGACAATATATTTACATATTTATATATGATGCCATACATTTTCAAGATTTCCATCTGCTGTAATAGGTAGACATAGTATGACTCGCCACTGTCCAAATGTTTGCAGCAAGTACAAAGGTTTGACTCATACTTATGTGTGTTTAACATGACATTGTAGTTTGCTGTCAGATGTGGTATCAGTTACACATGACGTGAGAAAAGACGGTCAGAACTCTGAACTTCAGATATCCCAATAGTCCTTCAATTGCAACACATCTTATTCTACACACTTCCACATATTTTTAAGTGCATTATTTAAAGTTGAGCCCTTCCTTTTGGTCCTTCATCCAACATTATAAGTATCTTAGTACAGCTTTACTCTCCATGATCTGGGTATGTAGGGCAATACACACGTGTATATATATATATATATATATATATATATATATATATATATATATGTATATATATATATATATATATATATATATATATATATACACATATATATATATATATAATTATATATATAATTATATATATATATATATATATATATATATATATATATATATATATATATATGTATATTATTAAAATAAATTGTGCAAGGAGCAATGGATTTGTGCTCTGATTAAGTGTGTAGGCATGCGCAGTCATATTTTTGACCTGTTTGCGCATTGCTAAGCAGTGCGCAAATGGGAGGTGGATTGTTACATCAGAGATTTAATGTTCCATAAACTGACTCCAGTCCACAACTAGTTGTACTCCAGGCTGGGATTGTGATGTGATTAGAAAGACTCAAAGCTGTATCTACTTATATACTCGGGTCCATAAATAAATCTACAGTTTCAATCACTGTGTGCTGTATGTAATATTCACCTTTTTGTTTATGTCTTCCAAATCTCATATGCTTAATTTCTGATGTATTTATCAGCATAATATACTCCTGTGACCAAATGGTCAATTTAGTTAAGTTATTTAGCAGACATGCCCCATCTGTAACACATGTAAGCAGTATACCCAATTTCAAGTCATCTGCATACAGACTATAGAACAAATCAAAAGAAATGGATAGGTCTACAGAGAAATCTGAACATTTTGGGCCTAGGACAGAGCCCTGTGAGACACCTTGACTCTAACCATTTATTTCACTTGTCCAATTGCTGTATGATACTTGCCATGTCCTATATGTAAGCCATGCAGCTATCTATCTTATCAAGAGTGCATCAGTACCTATTTGTTCTAGTTTACTGATCAGTGTTTTGTGTGAGGCCCTGTCAAATCTCTATAAATTATGTCACAGAACATTTTGCCATTCATAGCTGTTATTATATTGTCATAGTACATCATGTTGCAGGTGGTGCTTCCATCTATTTTCAGGTTCCAATGTTTACAATTCTGATACTGACTAATCCAATATTACCTAAGACTTTTTGAATAGGTCTTGGATATGCGGTGCAGATGCAAATGTGTAATTGATATGTGAAATAAGTTAATACTAGTATAGCACGCACAGTGTCACAATCTGTAAAACAATACTTATTACTCCTTAACATGACAAATATCAGGATATCTCAGGATTACAGCCCTGAATACCATCATGCAAGTTACCTGACTTAGTCCTTTGAGACACAGGGGCTGCTTGACAGACAGTGGATCATTCATCACACCACCACCTGCATAGGTATGTATTTTTCTATTCTCAGTTAACTAGTGCATAATATGTAAGTTCAGATTGTGCATTATTGTCCTAATGTTGTGTGGCATACTAACTGTGTGAAATGCTCATACAGCAAAGCACAGATTATTTATTATTATGGCAAGTTACAAGGGGACACTGCTGTTTTGATGGGTGGGGGAACAAAAGCCATGTTCTGCTAGGACACACACTAGTCTATCATTTAAACTTGCTTTCCAACATATCCCTTGAATGAAGTACCGGTAATCTGTTGCAGTAGGAATGCATGAATATTCCATGAATGAGGCCTACCTAAAACAAATGGTGACATGTTAGAGGAATGGATCTCTGTAGTCCCATGTGGATGTAACTTCTGTCCAAATTGCCAAGTATAGTTGCCTACATAATGTACCCGATCCATAGCTACAGTGATATAACATAACAATCCATTATACTACTGTGTAGGTTATGAGCTTACCTTGCCAGTGCAGCAGTTGACACAACTGTAGTTCAGGGCTGACTCTGTCTGATGCGAACAGTACACAACCAATACATGGATAGGTACAGGATGTGTGGTTTGGCTGGCATCAACTTTCATATCTTTATGTTAGTAGGAGTAATCTGTTAGTACCTAGGTCCCTAGTTTGTCAGTGAATGTGCTATGGTTTGTCTCTTAGCCAAAGCCAGGGTGTACTGAGCATGCCTATGTCTGCCTACAGGGACATCAGCAGGGGGATCCTCCTCTGATACGTCCTGTAACTGTGGCTGTGGTGACCTAAGCACTGGGGGGGAGACTGTGTATCCCTTCCCTTTGCTGATCCTGCTGAAGCTGTTTCTGTAGGATCAGACTGTGTAACATAGCACATACTGTGAATATCTGTGCACATGTGGCTGGAGTATACTGCAGGGTTCTACCAGCTATATTGAGGCAGCAAAGCCATGACATCAGAAGCCCAAACACATGCTCTATGATGTTCCTAGTTTGTGTGTGTGCCTCATTATAGCATTCTTCAGTAGGTGTGTGTGCATTTCTAATGGGTGCCATCATCCATGGTTCCAGGGCATGTCCAGCATCCCCCAGTAAATGGCCCTGTGGGATGTCCCCTCCAGCAAACATCCAGTACAGCTATAATGTGTGCCAGATATGGGGGTCAGGATAACTGCCAGGGTTGCTAGCAGACACATTCAAGTTAACCTCCTGGGCATCACACACTACTTAGTAGTTGATGGAGTGGCATCCCTTGCGATTAATATAGATTCTACCCTGCTCACCAGATGGTGCCTGAATGTGTACATAAGTGCAATCTATGGCACCAGTACTTCAAGGAAGTATGCTACATGGTAGACGTGCTGAATATTGATGGCCTGAGCTCACCTCAGGGTCAAGGGGAAAAGGTATGTGCTCACTGGCATGTGGAAGCATAGCATCCAGAAACTGGCTGAATATCCTGGATGCAGATGCCTGTGACACCCCCATCATGCCCCCAGTTGGTCTTTGAAACATACCTGTAGCTAGTATCCTAAGGGTTACACATACCTTACTTTTCATTGGGATGGGTTCCCCTCTGTTAACTCTGGTGCTGAGTTGAGCGAGGAAGAGCTCACTGAGCTCTTGTAATATGTCCCCATCCACCCTGTAGCACTCTACAATCTCCAGCTCATTTCAGTCTTGGAAGGTTACCCTCGACCTGAACACTCTTCTCCTTCTTGGCGTAAGCCTATTGTCAGCAGCAGCAATGACTTCAGCATCTAGCACATACAGATGTAGAATAGCTGCAGCAGCCCCTAGCATTATCTCAGTCAAAATTTCCTAGTCACTACTCCAGTGGTGTAGAGTATTGAGGGAAAATCAGAATGTAGGGTGTATGCATACATTATACAGTTCTGCTGTAGGACCATCATGTGGGATTGGGTAATTATGATGCAGTTCACCTGGCTAGAATGTAATTTTCATGATTTAAAGGCCCTACATTATTGTACAGCTCATCACTATGCAGATCATCTCACAGCATAGCTTATACAAAACTATATATTATTAATTGAATATATCCAGTTTTTCTTGACAGACGCTTATGTCATCATTGTCACATAGGTAGTCTTCTCACACAAACACACTAAGCTATGTTGCATGTCATGCAAACACATGTTATGCACTAAAAAATCCTAAAAGAAACACAGTGAGTATATCAAAACCATGTAGGAGCCTACACAAATGGGATATGTGGACATGGTTGCTCTTTTCACTGATTCAACAAAGGGACCTCATTTGCATACATATTCATGCTGACAGCCTGGAAACTACATAGTTCATAGCCATATAAGCTGGGTAACATCACAAATACAATGTTTTACAGACCCGATGCAGGGTACTACAGTATATTGATGTAAACTACATTATAGATGTTATTTTAAATATTTTTTCTTGTTAGCATGTTTGCACAATGTAGCGCATAGTGCAAACATGAAAATTATTTAAACATTTTTTATTAATTTTTCATAACCCCTTCCTTTTACAAACATCGACAATGTATGTTTTGAACATGCATGTATGTGATCTACTATTTTCAGGGGAGTTATGTCCGTATTTGTCCATATTTGTGGACTTTTACATCCCCTTCTGTCCATGTAGACTCTTGCATGTGGAAAATTTCTATGTACACTACGAACAAGAGTCTACATGGGTGCCTTTCACCTTGTTGGATAACTTCACCTGCCTCATTTGCATAAGATTCATCTACTTAAGCAGAAATTTGCATTGCATAGTAGTTTCCCTGTTTCTCCATGCTTGCGTGCACTAAGCAACATTTACTGACTCTAAAAATATTCATGGCGCAATGTGTACACAAACAAAAAACTGTGTAGGCTTTACTGAATAGAAAGCAATGTCCAACCAGTATAAATTTAAATGAAAATATAAACATAAAAAATAAACTGTCAGACAAAGGTAAAATTGTGATTAGGAGTATATATCATTAAATGAAACACATGCTAATTTGATAATGATAATATTTAAGCAAGAACACATAGCACACAAATTATTGATATGCAAGTAATAAAATACTTTTGTTATATTGATTATTTGCTGTTAATATGCAAAGGAGACATAGAGGGACCTTATGAATTTGTAGAGTGTATGTCTAACAACAGATTAGATTTAGTTTTTTTTTTTTCTGAGCTCTTAGTTTCTCATTAAATAAATTCTTTAGATATAACCATTTTACATTCTGCAAGTAACCATATACAAAATAAGATTTATAGGATACCTATAGCGGCTGTGGTATTGCTACACAGTACCAGTTAGAATCACCCCCATATTTTAGTCTCTTTAACATATAAAGATGTTTAAGGATTAGAGGTCTGTACTCTAAAATAAATTACTTTGTATGTTAGCAAAAATAAAAATGAAGCATTTTTTTCAATAATAATTCTTTAATATTTTTCACCTTAGTCATACAAACATTTGACAGAGAAATACACAGGTTATTTCTGAACAAGTCTTCTAACAACATTCTTACAACATATATACACTGTTTCCATGAATGCTTCCATATTTAGCATAAAGTACATATAAAGATTCTTATCTGCAGAGATAGTATCTTGTAATAATATGGTTCCTGATAGGGTTGGGTTTTATACTATATATAACAAGGGAGTTTTCTGTGTTCGGTGTATTAAGCTAATATACTATTGAAAATGTGTTCCCAAATCTTCAGATTATTTAGATGTTTGCTGTGGTTATTGATAACATATTTGTGGGCTAATATATGTTTTATCGCTAAGATCTTAAAATTGTCCCAAGAAGTTTGAGATGGGTTCAGCCAATTTGTTGCTATGTAGAGTTTCATTAGCAGCAAAATATTCATAAGTATGATCATCTGGGCTCTAGATAGATTATTTGGAGGGATATGTAATGTCATAAATTCCCAAGAAAGTGTTGAATTCTGATACCCCATCTTTTGTAGTTGTAGTTTTAAGGAATTCCAAAATGTATATATACATTTACAGCTCCAGAACATATGTATGAGGTCAGCAGTTTCATCTTTACAATATGGGCACTTAGGAGAATTCTTGGGGTTAAGTTTATACAAGCTAAGACGTGTATAGTAGGCATTATTGAATATCATAAGTTGGGTAAATGTTAACTTTTGGAGGGAGATTGATTTTGCTGTTAATTTAATTGCATTTATTAATTTACTTTCTTCAACCAATGGTAGTTTTTCTTTCCAATAATTTGATAAGAAAAGGTGGCCTTGATATTTGAATTCTTTTATCAGTTTATATGTGGATGATATATATTGGTACTTTGTAATATGGCTTGTCATATTGAGGTACATTTTGTTAAATCCTCTTTGTTAATAGTTAAGTCTTTAAAGTAGCTTGTGGATAATTCTTTAATCTGCCTCAAAATCACTAAATATGCTTTGGGGAGATTCATTTCCTGTCTTAGATCATGAGCAGAATAATTCAAATATGGGTATATATCTTGTAGAATTAAGTTGATTATAAGTGGGAAGCTTTTTAGGTCTATAAGTTGATTATTAATTCTCAGGTTAGGGATTCTATGGAAGGGTTGTAAGATCATCATGTATTGAAAGAGATTTAATGATCTAAAGAGATTTTGTAATAATGTTATATAGATTTTAATGTGCTCCATTAGAGCATATGATTTAATGATATGTCTGTTTAGAAAAGGTAAAGATTTGGGATTTATATTCAGATTCTCAGCATGTTTGTAACTCAGTCTTATCCAGTTTAGGGACCATTTATTATTTTGTGTATCATAATTAGCTATTCTTAAAATTCTATTGGCATTTATAATTAAGTAATATTTTTCAAAGTCTGGTAAATCTAAACCACCTCTATTTTTCGGGGTCATCAAATTATCGTATGATATTCTAGTTTTCCTTGGTTCCCATACAAATTTTGCAAATTTGATGTGAATTTGTTTAAAGAACTTCTTGGGAATTAACACTTGAGTAGATCTAAAGATATATAATAGTCTGGGCAAGACATTCATTTTAATAATTGAGGCCTTTGCTAGTGGTGGTAATTTCAGGTTATTCCATCTCCTTAGATCGGATAAAATGTGTTTCCAATTTAGTTTAACATTATTAAGATAGAAATACTTGTTATCTGTGAAGAATGTAATACCTAAATATTTAATCTTTTCTTCAGATTTTACTTGCCCTATCAAAGGTAGAAGTGAAAAGGGTTTAGGAGTTTTCAAAGGAAATATATTGTTTTTTTAAGGTTTATTTTATAGTTTGATATTAATGCAAAGTCTTCAACAGCAGATAGTATTTTTTTAGTATCAGAAACAGGTGTTGTACAATATATATTAAGGTCATCTGCAAAAGCTGCGATAGAGATCTTGGTACCATAAATTATTGGAGCATTATGGTATACATTTTGTTTAATATGTAGAAATAAAGGTTCTAGATATAGATTAAATAATAGGGGGGGGGTAAAGGACAGCCTTGTCGGGTACCATTTCTGATTTGTATTCTTTTAGAAAACATTTTATTTATATATAAAGTTGTATAGGGGTTATTATATAATATTTGTAATGTTAGGATGAATTCTTGGGGTATATTAAAGTAGGGTAAAATGTTAAATAGAAATTTTATGTTAACTCTATCAAAAGCCTTTTGTGCATCAATAATAAGTGCATACATATTTAAATCCCTTTGATCCGCATAAGAGATTAATGTATGAAGTGTAAAAGTGTTGTCACTGGCTAGCCTAGAAGTTAAAAAGCCAGTTTGTTCATTAGAAATGATTAAGTTCGTTATTTTCTTCAGTCTAGTAGCTAAAATAGAAGTCAGGATTTTAGTATCTATGTTTAAGAGTGATATATGTCTATAATTGTCTGGGTTTTGAAAATCTGAGTTTTCTTTGGTATAAGAATTGTTTTGGATGCATTAAAATGTAAATCATTGATTTTGTTATTAATTATATAATTTAATGTATACGATAGTATTTTAACAATAGTACTGCAAAAAGTTTTATAAAATTCTGCTGTAAGGCCATCTGGGCCTGGAGCTTTGTGGGATTTCAAAATTTTAATTGTTGTTGTTATTTCTTCCATAGAAATTGGTTTTATTAAATCTCTCTGTAAATTCTCGTCTATTTTTGGGAACTTAATTTTTTGTAGGAAGTCATTATTATTTTCTTTTGTAGGTGATTCACCTTGATCTCCATAAATTTGGGAGTATATTAATTCAAAAGTGTTAATAATATCTTCAGATTTCATATATGTTTTGTTTTTGTAATATAATTCCGGAATTTGAGAGGGTGATTTAGATTGATTAATAATTCTTGCTAAAGCCCTTGATGGAGTTTGAATATGGTTAGCGTATCTTGCCAGTATTTTAGTTTCATAAAATGACAATCTATTATTTTTGATCAAAAAGAGATCCTTCTGACATTTTAGAAGTTCTGTTTCTGTTTGTATGTTATGATTTTGCATTAGTTTCTGATCTAGTGTTTTAATTTTAGCCTCTAAAATTTGTTCTTCTCTGAGTTTAATTTTTTATAATAAGAGGCTTTTTGAAGGAAGATACCTCTTATCTGTGCTTTAGTTGCCGCCCATTCAATATCAGGTGTATGTTGATGTTTAACTATCTTAGCTAGTAGAGATTTGAGAATGTCCTGAATTTCCTGGATTGTTTCTTTTTTATTTAACAAGTTTGGATGTAAAGACCAGTTATATCCCTTCTGTGATAGAATGTTTCTAGAGTCTTTGGCAAAACATAATGTAATTTTAGAATGAGCTGATAGGTAACGAGCTTGGATAGGTACTGAGGGATCGAGATTGATCAGTGTTTACGGAATTAGAAAAAAGTCTATTCTAGACCACATTTTATGACAGCTTGAATAGAATGTAAAACTATTTGAATTAAGAGAATTGTTGGCATATTTAAAGGGATCATATAATTTGAAGTCATACTTAAGTTCACTTAATGTTAAAGCCACTTGACTATTATATGATCTTTGTAGGCTTGATTTATCCAATTTAGGATTCTGATAAGCATTCCAGTCCCCTCCTATAATTATGTAGTGGTTGTTATATTGATTTAAAACAGGATAGAGTGAGGCAAAGAAAGAATGTTGATTATTACAAGGTGCATATATGTTGAGAAGAATGATGGGTTTATCGTAAAGAGTAGAAGAGAGAATCACATAGCACCATCTCCCTTCTTTGTCCATTTTAGATTTTATAATTTTGTCCTGATATTGATTTTTAATAATTATCACAACTCCCACACTATTAGTTTTACCTTCAGAGGCTATTATTTCTCTTATCCAGTTTTTCTTTTTAATTTCTGTCCATTGATCATTGGTCAAATGGGTTTCCTGAAGTAGTATAAAATATGCCTTAGCTTGCAGAAATAAATGAAGAAACAGTTTCCTCTTTTTCAAGTTCTGGAGCCCCTTAATATTCCATGAATCTATTTCCCACATTCCTAAAGCTTTATTTTGTGTAAGTATTTTAGAAATCTGAGAAAATATGATAAATTTGGTTGATTTTTTAGTAAGTGTAAGTTATGAAAGCATTCTTGAAGTCCCGTCCCATTCCAGTGCCTACCCACTAAACCCCTTGACCAGGAAATATACAGGTCCTTAACTTAGTTCGGAATTATATGGATTAGTATCATTGGTATGTATATATCATCGAAGTTAATGTATAAAAGATAGGTAAAATATAATGGACCTATATAATCTACAACTAAATCTACAAAGCATATCCTACTCATTCCCTATCAAACACTACTTGTCATTTACATCTCTTCTTATTATGTTGAATTAAATGAGTCAGACAAAAAACAAAATAAAAACATATATGGACATTGTCATTTGTCTCAAATGTACCTCCACACTACTTGTTAATATTAGTATTTTAAGATATTACTAAGTATATATTCTCAAATTAATACAACTGTGTTCATAAAATATACATCAGTCTAGTGTAGCCTTTGTTTGTGTGTGTACCTACCCTTTACTCTAGGATCAAATTTAAGACAGTATCATCAGCTATAGATATGGTAACCATCATGTACTCACTCTAGTAATAGCTTACTAGAACCTGAAGAAAAACAATGTAAATTTTTAGCAAATCAGACCTAGAGAAAAATATAAACATACACTCAGGTAATTAAATCATCTAATAACTAAGAATCTAAGATGATTAAACATATATTCATTAGTCATGCTGTTACAGAAGGGCGATTATCAAGTTTAGCAAAAATGCTTATTTAAAACTAATACAAAGTTAACCAAAAGGTGAGACATGGGTTTTGGTTTAAACCTTTAGGTATGAAAGGTTCCATAATTATAGAACTGTGTAATATCTACTTGATGTCATATATATTCTCAAGTGTATGTTAACAATATAGTTGAATATTCATGACTGCTAAATAGGTAAAAAAAAAAAAAAGGACCAAAAAACACACAATTATTTTAAGCATATGATCCCTTAAACTAACAACCTCATACCATGAGAAACCTAGATTGTTATATCATGACAAGGTATCCTTTATAGTAATTATTACTTATAACAATATATCACAAAACATCTTAGCTATAAAAATGTAAAAGCCTCATAGTGACATTTATGTGTTAGCTTGAACCATGATCTAAACACAGAGTACGCATAAAATGCCTCATCTGAAAATATTGTGCATTTCAGTGTGTTACACCTAGTGCCTATCTTGTTATTATTGAATAGAGTTCATGTTCATTAGTATATGTGAGCCTGTATTTAAATAAAGAGTTTGCTGAAATGAAATATATATAAACAAAATTAAGTATATTTATGTAGAATGGGAATGCGTTCTGGTTTGCATGTGTTATGTAGGTGCAGCTTACTACATTAACATAAAGTAGTTTCCTGTCAAATAGTGTGAAAACTATTTCATTCTCATATATGGTTAATACAAGCTAACTGTGTCATGCTAAATTTAAATCAGCTTAGATAGATTGCTTAGTGTTTAAGGGGTAATGTTAGTGATTTTGCCATTATTGAAAGTTTATTTAGTGTAGTTGTTACAATATAAATACTTAGTTTGACTTTATTTTGTCCTAATAAGTCCTAGAGACACTCCATTGGGTTTCCAAAGAGCTAAGCTGACTGTTAGCTTCACGATGGGGGACTCATATTCCAGATGGATTTCCAGATGTGTCACATTAGAATTCAACCCCTGAGGCAATAAAGTCACTTTGGCTCCTCTCGTGGGAAA
The DNA here is from genome assembly GCF_019279795.1 of Protopterus annectens. Lineage (NCBI taxonomy): Eukaryota > Metazoa > Chordata > Ceratodontiformes > Protopteridae > Protopterus > Protopterus annectens. The sequence goes on from NC_056735.1 coordinate 1,579,861,098, forward strand.
GTTGGACGAGGTGAAGGTTGTAAACTTCCGGTACTGCTTCTCGCAACTTGAGAAACCCAAAACAAAGGTCGTACCTGGCCTAAATATGGCCTAATTCAGGAAAGATACCACACAAAGCAAAATTAAGACCTCGCCTAGTAGTAGACGGTGGATTCGATCTAGGAGGTCACTCCAATCGCATCGGAAGTTGACACTAGTTCTCAGAAGCAGGTAAGCTTTTAAAAACTGCCATAAAAGTAGACTTAGCTTCTTATTTTGTTGTGACTGAATATTTGCATCCATCAGCCAAAATATTAGTGTATTTGGGTACTTCATCTGAAATGTTAGTTGTTTTTCAATTAGAAACTTGCAATAAGGAGATAATAGTTATCTGGCTTGCCTAATTTGTAGGGGCAAATCTTGAGCCAGGGAAATTCTGTTATTATTCCACATAATAGAACCTCCACTTTTCTTTACAGTTAATAATATTTTATTAACATCTTGGAAGTTGAGAATTTTGGCATAAACAGGTCTTCGGATATTAGATGCATGAGGTTCTCTCAGGGCTCTGTGGGCTCTCTCTATTGTTATTCGTTGTGCAGTTTTCAAGTCACTGAAGAGTGTTGTGAGAATTTGTATGATAGATGGGATTAGTTCATTGTATTGTATACTTTTCGGCATTCCTCTGATGATTATATTATTTCTTCTGGATCTTGCCTCCAGATCAATAATTTTAGCTTGCATAGATTGAATATCTGCTTCATGTGCGTCAGCTTTTTTGGCAAGCATGACTATTTTGTCTTCATTCTCTGAGATTTTAGCTTCAGATTTATCCATTCTTTCCAATATTTGACTGCAGGAAGTTCCAAAGGATTGAACTTGATTAGCCAGATCTTTTATAGATTCTTGGATAGGAAGTAAAGCTGTTTTAATGTCCTCCATGTTTGACAGTTGCTCTGGTTTATTTTTATTCCCTGGTTTTAAAGGCTCTTGTTGTTTTATAATCTTCTGTCTTTTTGAGATTAAATCTTTCTCAGGTGATAAAAGTTCTGAAAGTTTAGTTTTTGTAGTTGTATCCATGATTTTGTCTTCTTTTGACATTTTACAGCAGTACAGGATCCTGATATATTTAAATGTATTTGAGCAGATTGTTCTGAGCACACGGTTTCTTTGTTTGAGTCATTCTTCAGGTTCAAGTGATCAGTTGTAATCCTGATAGATTTGTTAGTTTTTCAGGTTCATTCACCTCTTCTGTGATTTTGGACTGAAGTTAGAGTTGTTATTACAAAGAATTATTGTTAAATAAGTCATAATATAACCTCTGGGTTAAGTTTTCCTCTGAGTATTTGGAGAGCTGTAGATTAGCAGTGTTTACAGAATGGCAGCCATCTTTAAATACATAAATGAAGCATTTTAATGTGGTTATGATTCATTTGTTATGAGAACTGCATGTTAGTGGGTGACAACCCCTGGACATTAATGAGTAAAGTTTTCATGGATGCAATCAAAAAAGAGTTAATAATATAAGAAACTTGAAAAATGTGCTACCCAATAGTTACTTAATTACTTTGGGCTTATTGTTGAGCTTGTTAGAGTTAATGGAGCAACACCCAACGATGTTTTTCTCCTGTGAAGATTGTTGTATTTGTAACAAAATAGTTTTTTTTGTTTGATAATATTAATGGTAAAAGATTTAATACAGTGAAAAATATACATGCCAAACTGAAGAGATAGCTTATGCTTTAAGTGTAATTGCTGTCTGTCCTACACTGGGGAATGTAAAAGACATCTGAAATGTAGAAATCAGGAATATATTAAAGTCATTAAAAGGAAAACATAGCCAGCACATAAATTGTTTGTTTTAGTAATAAGCATGAAAGCTGGTCTAATGATTTGAATGTGACTATTTTGGATCAAGCGGAGACTAATTGCAGAGGTGGGAAAACTCTATGACAAAAGGAGGAACAGAAGGAAAATACTTGTTTGTTTTAAAGGATAAAACGGTATATCCCTTTCACTTAGTTTGGAATGTACATTGACAGTATTAATTAATTAATTAGTTAATTAGCACTTTCATATGTCATTTTCTATTTGACAGTGCATTTCTGGTATGTTTACACTTCCTGGAAGACAGAAGCTGAGGTGCGAGAAGATAAATGTGTGTTATTGGATGGAGTCATGATTTCCTTTTATTTTTAGTAGTATATTTTGTGTGGTTGTGCAAGCTTACCTCCCATGTCAAGGCAAGCACAAGGTGAATCCTCCCCCCAACAAAAGAAAAAGATATGTTTTAAAATCACATTTGTTGTTTTAAATGTTGATTGTTAACAGGAATTTTTTTTTCTGATTGCATGTGCAAACCAATTATGTAACAGTCACATTTCCATCATACAGCCCATTCTCTATCTGTGGTCAAACATATTTCCACAGTATTATGCTAGCTGGCCTTCTGTTAGCAGAAATTGCTTCTTTCTGAAACACTTTGACATCACTATAGGTCTACAGTTCAACATGGAACGCAGCAATAAATGCACAAGGGAAAATAAAGTCCGAATAAGTTAAGCAGTTTAAAAGAAGGTATGAGGAGCTGAATTGCATACTGTCAAACAAAACTATTATTGTTGCAATAAAGTAAACAAGAATAATGTAAAAAAAAAACAATCTGTAAAGAAGCATGGTTGCCTGCATGCTATTTGCTTTAACTCTGTTTCACTAATAAGCAGTAAGAAGTGAATAGTTAATTTCTCCATTCAATTCATTGAATCATTCATTCAATTATTCATTCTGATTAGGATCTGTGATTTAATGCCTAGAAACTGAGTATGTCTGAAAATGAGTAGATGCATATAAAAACAAAATGCCCAAATATTATTTTGTGTCGGAGTGTTTACTATGAAAATAACACTTTATAACATTGGCACGCAAATAACAGCTGTCACAACATGTAATGTGCCAAAAGGTCATAATCTCAAAAACAAAATACAAAGGGATACAAGGCACAAAAAAATATTTTATTTTGTTGAGAACAAGCCTCTATGTACACCTCCTAATGCTCGATCAGACTCCTGCACCCCTGATCTCCCCCTCTTATGGCTATTGGATAGCATTTGCAATTTCCAGTAGTCTGTTCAGAAAACTGAAAAACAGTTATTCACTCAAATTAATTCATAAAGTAAATATTCTAATCTTTCATTTTTTTTTTTAGATGAAGACCAGCTGATTTTAGTACATTTGAATTTGCTTTGCAAAACTGCTTTCAGGGAACATGAGAACATGTTTAAGTGTTCTTTTAGCTTTAAAGATGGTTGCTAAGAAAAATATGCAAAAAAAATCATTAAAACATTCATAAAGCTAGGTGCTGCATGTATCTACCTTAATGAAGATTCAATACATTATTTTTTTCCAAACTTAATAGTTACAGGTACAAATCCATCTTATTTTCTTTAACAACATAGACTTCTGTGTTCTACTCCTCATCATGCACAAAGCTTTAAAAAGCACACTTTTTCATTTACCATGTTGGTTTGCTTTCACACCTTTTCTTGGACAATCACTTATTAAGGCAATAATGCCTTTTCTGAAAAATAAGCATTCAAGCAAAACAGTTTCCGTGGTGTTATTAGTGAGAGAGAGAGAGAGAGAGAGAGAGAGAGAGAAGTGGTCATTGTTGCCAACTGTAGCATACAGAGGACACTGAGTTTCCACTAATCTTTGGCAAATGCAACTGCATTGCTGGTGCAATACTTTGTGAGGATGCAGTAATGCATGCATATGATGCAGTCTGGCTCTATGGCATAGAGCAATGCATGACATCATCTGAGATTATTTAATGATGTGAACATTGAATGAGCTGGGCACGAGGGGAAGGAATGAGTGATGGCCCCAGAACATTGACCAAAGCTCCAAAGGTGGTGGTGTCTCCATATTCATAAAGGATATGCACACTTTCAGAGTAGTAGCCCAGCATAATGCATCTGAGATACCTCAGGTACAATTAACATCGGGTAAGACAATGATTCATTCAGAGCATAGCCTGCTATAGGTAGCCAACATGTCTCAAGACTCTCACTCCACCTTCCTAAGCACCTTGGAAACTATTAGGGTCCAACCCAACCCTCATAACAGATGACTTCAACTACCCCTCCATCAACTGGGAAAACTTCTCATGCACCAATACACTGGCCCAGTGCTTCCTGGAATTTATCAATTGCAATGCCCCGGACCAGCCCATGCCTACCTCCACTGGCAGAAGCAACATCCTTGTCCTGGTTATTATTAATATGGGAAACCATTGCTCTACACCAGTAGTCAGTTCCTCCTTGGTTATATCTGACCACAAACTAATCACCATGGAAATCCACATCTCACCCACATCCCCCGCAAAGGTAACCACCATGAAAAACTTCTCCAAAGCGGACTTTGGGCTCCAAAAAACAGAGGTGTCTAACTTCACAGCACCCATGTCAATGGAAAATAGATTCATGAATGCTGAATCATACACCAATGAACTATGAACATGTACATAAATGCAGGGAACTAGTCATACCCAACAGAACCAAGACCCCTACTCCAAAAAAGGAAGCCAGTCTGGTGATCCCCTGCTCATTAATAAACTCTACAACAGAAGGAAGAAACTGTTGCAGAAAAAGGTTTAGTCCCAAGACTGGAAAAACTCCCTTATTAGCATCAAAAAAAGTTAAGATCCCTTATCAAAACCCCTAAAGCCAGCTGTGAAGGCAGAATAGTGGCAGACACTAAAAACAACCACAAAGCCTTCTATACTTATATCAAGAATCTCCATGACAATACCCAGCTTTGCTCTGAATTATTGCACAATGGTACCTCCTATACTGAGCCAACAGATATTGCCAACATACTGGCTGACAGATTCAGTGCCAACTTTACCCCCCTCCCCCCAAGGACCAATCACAATACTGGAGGAATGCCAGGCACCCAGCATTACTGAAGAACAGGTTAAAGCTGCATTGTCCAAGGCCAAAAATACAGCTTCAATGGGTCCCAGCAATATCCCTGGATGTGATCTACATGAACTACAAAAGTGAACTGGCACCACACCTGTGTGCCCTATTCAATCACAGCCTCACCTCAGGCTTTGTCCATACCGAATGGCGTACTGCTACAGTCATCCCTCTCCATAAAGGGGGAGAGACTACAGACTCTTGGAATTATTGCCCCATTAGCCTGATGAGTCTGATATGTAAGGCTATGCACAACATCATGGACCTAATTAACAAGGATATAGAGAATCTCCAAACTCTAGATCCCATGCAATTTGGTTTTATGAAAGGTAGATTATTCCTGCTTAACCTGGTTAACTTCTTTGAGTTAGTCACCAGCACTGCGGATGATGGCAGGGCAGTTCATACAGCCTACCTCAATCTGCCCAAGGCCTTTGATATCATTACTCACTCAGGAATTATTGATAAACTCACCAAACTAGGCATCAACCGCTATATCACTAGGTGGGTTGCAAATTGGCTCACAGATAGAACCCACAGTGTGAAAGTAGCGGACTCCAAGTCAGACTGCCGACCAGTCACAAGTGGAGTCCCACAGGGATCAGTACTGGGTCCTCTCCTGTTTAGCATCTACTTCTTAGAAGTCCAGACCAACATGGAGGGACTCTGGCTGACCAAGTTTGCAGATGACTGCAAGCTGGGAGCCATTATTAACTCCCCAAGTGATGTAGACATCCTACAGAAAGGCTTCACTGAGACCAATGACTGGTGTCGAAACCATGGCCTTAAGCTTAATGCCAAAAATTGTGTCATGATCATCCCCTTTGGGAAAAACTCAGTTCCCACTAATTACCACATTGATGCGAGCCCATTGAACACTAAAGGCATTATAAGAGATATGGGGACATAGGTTGACAGCAACCTCTCCTTTGACCACCACTTTGTCACTGTGGTCAGAATGTCCTTCTCTGTAGCACATCTCATTACCAAGGGTTTTACATCCAAGAAGAAAGAGGTCATCATTTCTCTCTCTACTCTTCCCTCATTAGGCCAGTCATTGAGTATAATGTCCCATTTGGCCTGTAACTCATTAGACACATGCAACAGCTGAAAAGGCCACAAACATACCTCATGAAGGGGATCTTAGGCCTTAAACACATGTCCTACATGGACAGACTCAAAAAACTCCAGCTGTTCTTTGTCTCATATCGTCTACTAAGAGGCGATCTCTGCTTGACTTGCAAAGCCATGTCTGATCCAGCTCTGTTAGAAATGCTACTTGTAAAGAAATCCCAATCTCTCCACACCACATGCTACAGAGACCTTAACCTCATTACCACAATCAACAGAACATGGTGGAGGGACAGGTTCATAACCCAGAGACTGCCCATGCTCTGGGATAGACTTCCCATACATGTCAAGCAGAGCACATCACTGGCCCTCTTCAAGAGAAATCTTGACAAGTGGATGGGAAATAGAAAGTTCACTCCGGGGATCACTCCAGTGGCTCTACTTGATAGAGATACTGGAAACTAACATAGCACGGCATGATGCCAGGGCACTTCTATGGTCTAGGCTTGTAAAGGCTCCAGGACCAGTAGCCCAGTACACATCTATGAACCTATGGATGCTGGCTTTCCCTTCCTTGATACAGAGGTTGATCACAGTCCAACTCTAGAAGCAATACTGCTGGGTAGACCACAGAGGTACACTATGTGCACAGCACAAAGAAAGCGGGGAAGTGAGTCTGCCGAGGAGCATATCACATTCTAGATAAGCAGTGCAGGTATACAGAAACACACATTGATATTGGGCAAACCATAACACTCATTGCACCATGCCTGCTGATGAGCATAGAGCCAGTATTAGCACCAAGAGAATGTCATCTGTTTTCCTCTTGGATCGCAGTTGACATGCAGCTCTTTCACTTACCCAGTATCCTTCAATGCTATGAACCTAAAGGAATGAATGGTGCAACAGACAAAGGGATCTTTATTGCCATGCAGAGATGCAGGAAGCATAGGACCCCAAATATTCCTCCCAGCAACCCAGAATATCTTTGCACAGTCCGTAATTATTTTAGACAAGCAATTAAAAATTATCTCACTTTCATAGAGAGAGTGGGAAGCAGATCTCTGACTGCTTTGATATATTTCTTCTGTCTCACTGTCTTTTTCTTTTGTCTGTGGATGATGAGCATTTTGTTAACAGTGTTGTCTTTTTACGGTGAAATATTAGGTAATGACATAGCTTTGTCTGTACTGTGTTTTCTCAAATAATTTTGTTATTGCTGTCAGACTCTTAGAACCAGTGAGCATGAGCTGTAACTGAAGCTCAAATGAAAGTGGTACAAGTTTTATAGTATTATGGACCCAGACTGCACAATTTACATATAATTCATATGTTTGGATTACCTTAATCCTGACTTACAAACCCTGGGATTCAGGATGGCCTACAATGTAGAAGCCTTAACCTCAAAAGTTAACATGGCATGGTGGCATTTTTGATTCTGCAACTGCTCTTCCACTATGGTTTTCATCTTGTGGTGACTAACACAGAGAACAGGCTTGCTGGGGAAGTTGCATGCTAATGCAGCTATATGGGGGCATGGGTAAGGCTATTCAGATGTGTTTCCTCCCAGAAATGACCATGGCTGTGTACTAACTAGACAGGGAGATTGTCTGACTCACTCCTCCAAGTTAGTTTTTGTCTTCAGGAGGAAAAAAATGAAATCTGCCAATGGTATTCACTCATTTATTCTTAAGGGAATAGTCATGTTACAAGTGAGTTTAGTAGACAGGTGGGTGTGTACGTGTGTGTGTGTCTGTTGGTCTTAGGTGTTTGCACTCTGGGAGGTAGACGATGCTAGAGTGTGTTCGTGGGTATATAGGTGTATCTTTCTGTGAATGTTAGCTAGTGTTTCAAGCTTGTTTATGTACAAGTGTGTGTGTGTGTGTGTGTGTGTGTGTGTGTGTGTGTGTGTGTGTGTGTGTGTGTGTGTATGTGTGTGTGTGTACATCTGTGCTTCTGTATGCACGTGTGTGTGTGTGTGTGTGTGTGTGTGTGTGTGTGTGTGTGTGTGTGTGTGTGTGTGTGTGTGTGTGTGTGTGTGTGTGTGTGCACATCTAAGGGGTACTAATGCTACTTCTAAAAGTAGGCAGGTAGGGAGAACACTAGTACAATCAAGTTTGACATCACAGTGTTTCATTCAGAAACATGACTGTGTGACACTAATGAGGTCTTTCTCTATGTGCCTTTACAATGTCTCTGAGATTATTTCCATCGCACTATTTGGAATCCAAGCTTATGCATTACG